>NC_137508.1:9572500-9732500 GCF_041902795.1 Electrophorus electricus | reverse complement strand
ATATGTACATTACTGTGTACTTGACAATCATATAAACCTCCGGCCCTGGGGTCATTGAAGATAAGAAGTATAATTTCAAAGCCTGTGACATTTTCCCTCTGATCACTATTCTATAGGCAGGTCTTAAGTACTGTACATTAATGTCACCTGAGGAAGTAAACAGCAGAAGAGTGTTAAGGAAAGAAGAATCTTTAATTACTGAGTTCCATTTGATCTTTGCCTCTGACATGTCAGTTGGCTGGGTGGGTGGCACATCCCAGGGGCTCTCTGAAGAGGGCGATTTTGTAAGAGATTTGGATCATTACACAATAAAGAACACTTCATAAGTTGTGAAGTGAGTTGGGGAAATGATGGTTAATGATGTTGACAGCAGTTCACCTCTATAGAATTATGCTGAGATCTGACTTGACTTGCCTCTTCTAATGAGTGCTGCTTTTCCAAGGTAATGGAGCAATGAATGGGAGAGCGAGATTGAGACAGACAGAGCAGGAGACAGAGAAAGAGAGAGTGGGAGGTGGAGAGAGAGACAGAGAGAAATACACCTCCTTTTCTATCAGGATAAGTCAGTTAATGCTGCACAGAGAAGCCATCATGCACCTCTGTTAAACTGTCATATCAGTGTGCTATAGAGGGCATGTTCAAACAAGTGAACAGTAAAGAGAAGTCTTCTCATCTTCATTTAGGTCTATGCTATGAACCTCTTTTAAGAATGACTAACTGAAATTTTACATTAAAACAACTGTGAGACAGCAAAGTGGGGCACAGGATTATTGTATGAGTTCTTGGATCTTGTGTAAAAATAATTTTGACAGCTGTTTCCATCAGTCATCCATTGCTTATGAAATATAACCAGTCAGTAGCATGAGGGAAACTGTGAAACATACAGTTAACTAAATTACAACTTATTCTCCAATCCAAGTAGTTAGTCTAGAGTAAAGATGCTGTTGTGAAAAGGAATAAGATCTAGCTTAATTATGAAAATAATAGCTAACGATATGGAGCATTCATCAGCATACAGCATATTGCATGTAGGGCCCACTTCCTCATAGCGGGCTGGCGAGCAGACCGTTATGGTGGCAGTAATAATACATAATAACGTAACTGGTGCTGGATGTCAGCTCGAGTGTGACTTACTTTAGAACCTCCATATAACACTGTGAAATGGATTTGGACTAAGAGTAATAGTTACTTATCATTGGTATGCTACAGAGAGTTCATGCCTTCTAAAAAAGTCTGAGGTGCAACAAATAAAACCAAACACACAAACAAACAACAGTTTTATTTGTTTCTTGTCCAGAGGAGATAAGCTTTTGTTACATGGTGTTTTAAGCCATTTTATTGTCCTTGGCAACTTCAGTAATTTCTCACTACAGAGAAAATGAATTGGACCTTCCAAATGATGTAAACACTAAAAATGTGAGTGATGAAGTTTGTGACGCACACAGGCATTATGAATCAGATTCATCCTCCCACTGATCAGTTGCAGATCCTTGGTTTAAAGCAGCAGCCTACATTTAAACATTTGGAAATTATACAGCATAAGTGAATCATTGCTACATTTTCAAATGCCACATGTTTGAAACCCAGGGGTAGAATCACTGTGAACGGCAGGCTGGGCTTTGGTACTGCAGCAAGCAGCTGCAGCAGACTTTCAAACAACAGTGCTTCAAGACTGCAACAAAAGAAGCCATATTTACATTTACTATTTACACATTCTTTGTCAGCAAAGGAGAACTGATCTTAGGGTGGGGAATTTCTGAACCGGAATTTAGTTGTGTTAACTGTGTGTGTGCGAATACATGTTTATTCAGTTGTTGTACTGAACAGTGACATCAATTCACTATAAGAATTCATGTTTATTCAGTTGTTGCACTTACATAAGAATTATCTCCTCCCCATATGTGAAGGGCTTTAGTAAGACTCAGAATCATTTCTTAATAATAGGGTAGTAATATTTGAGTAGTCAGTATCATTTTCCATAAGTGAATATGGGATGTGTGGTGGATTTAATTGGTTTTAATGTGTCTAATTGTCACATGAAGTTGGTCCAATGCAAAGATTATGTAATTATCATTTTGGAACACTGTGTAATGATATTGTTTCTTGCATGTCAGAGGGAGATGTCTACATACCTGACACTTTACCGCCTGCATAAAGATATGCTGGAATGACAGCTAATTATAACATAATAACAGGCTGATGAAAGATCTAGTTAAATCTGCCTCATATGTTTAAGTGGTAATGTGGAGAGCACTGCAATTAAATCAAACCAGACCATTTTTAATTAGAGCTATATTTAATTATGGGTATTCTTTTTTTTTTTTTTTTTTTTTTTTTTTTTACTTTAAAGTTTCAGATCTTTCAGATCTTTCCTTTATTTTTCATTGCATGCCTTGTAGGGCTGTTGTCCTGCTGATTGGTTTTAAGTTGTAAATTCAGATTTTGGTCTGCATCCTTGTAATTATGTAGTTGTGCAAGACGCCAGAGTTGTTTGTGCAGTTGCCGTGATAATCACTCTAAAACTGGGCCAATGTGGATCACACGCAGATCCGTTAGATGGGGAGAACTTGATGGCAATTTGGACGAGGGAAGAGCAGCGCTCACTGCCTGCTTGAAACCTTTTAATTAGCACTAATTACCCAGCAGAAAATGTTGGGGCTTGAAAGGATTTGTGTCAGCAAGTGAGAGATCAAAGATTGCGGCGCTCGCATTTTAATCTGCCGAGTAAAAACTAATAAGGACCTTGTAATGGGGCCCCAGAGAGTGACAGCGCAGGTGGTAGACCATAATCCTCTCTGCTGCTCTCAAGCCCCACGTCTACGTCCAATTAGATCATCAGATGCTTTCATTTCCCTCTAATATTGAAAAATTATGATTTCTTTTTCTCAATGACCACACGAGAGGTAAAGTCTGGTTTCCAGCATCTCTAGATTTTTCTTCCCCCCAAATGCTTCGTTCATGGCTTTGGGAGTGTCAAATGAGGACTTTTTGTTGCAAGGAAGGGTGGCTGGCCATGAGGCAAAGCGTCATGGCTGTCTCGTATGCGTGTGGGAGGAGATGGGAGTGAAGCTGAACATGGGCACAGTCATCCATCAAGTGTCATCGATCATTTGCCAGGAAGTGACAGCCGGGTAGTGATTATTTGCTATTAGATAGATGCTCAAGCATACAGGAGTGCTGCATGACAGTTCAACCCACTCAACTGCAGATATTGTAGAGAGGCCAGGATCTATTTGAGCTTCTGGTATATGTTAACTCTTACATGAGAGCACAATCTTATTTCTTACCACCTAAGAGATCATCCTTCCATGTAAATATTTTTGCTCTCTTTGGCAGTCTTTCATATTGCCTTTTTATTAATCTTGTTGCAGCATTCTTTAAGATATATTTCCCTCATATATAAGCAATGATGGGATGCCCACAATGGCATCTGTAAAGAACAGGATTGATTTTCAATGCCGTAGTACAAGAAGTAGAGTGCATTTGTTTTGTGGGGAGAGGTGTAATCAGTCAACAGTGGCGTTTTAAAGAAACCGAGCTGCAGTAGGGTCATGCAGGCCATGAGACATGAAGAGGAATGGTGTACCCGCAAACCCGCATGCAGTTCCACTGCGGTGCTTACAGTGCTTATATCTGCTTTAGGAAAGCAATATAAAAATTAAGCAAATTACATTAAATTAATTTGGCCAGTTGCTAGAATTTTATTTATTGTTAAAGCATATTTTTCTACAGTGAGTAGATGTTTATAGCATGTATAGTTTACCTCTCACTCGATCATGTTTGCCTGCAGTTGCTCCATTGCTGTCTACAGCTGTCTGTTGCTCTATTGCTGTCTATGGGTTAAGACAGAGCACTTCTGGTCTCAGTTACACTAGTGATTAGACAGCCAGTTCCTGTGCACAGTAATGCTAGTCATTAGGCAGACAGTTGTTCTTGTAGGGTTCTTGGTGTCCCTGACAGAGCCCATCAGGTCAGTCAGCCCCAGCACTGGAAACAAAGTTTGCTAGGGCTGGGGGTCAAACCCAGCTTAAAAAGTCAAGGCTGTCAAAAGCCCGCATCACATTCCTACCTTACAGCCAACTTCAGCTGATCCCCAACCATTAATCATAGCGGAGAGCCATACTGACCTCAGCCCCTTCTCTCTTTGAAGCGCGCTGTCCTCTGCCGCATGAGGAAATCATTTGCTGCCTGATTCAATGAGCCATCGGGCGAGCCAGTGGACCTAATGACATGTGAGAATATTAACCTCCTACCACTGAGAGCTGTGAATCTTGAGAGGCAGTCTATAACTCACCCACCATTTCAGACTAAGTCCCACCCCACCCAAGTCAGCTCGAACCGAGCCAAGCCATCCTTACCCCAGGCCAGCTGTGCTGCTCCACTGCTGCTGTATAGTAGAAACAGTACAGTACGTGGTGTGACTGGATATCCGAGGAACCTGGGGCTTTTAGACTGCTCACCGTGACTTCTGTTTGAGCAAGTCATTTCACACCGACACAATGCATATGTTATGCAGCAGGGAGCTTTATTTCCTCAGTTGTGGTAGTGTCAATTTATTGGAGATGCAACTGTATGATATACTATAATATTGGTACAGACAATCCATTGGAGGTTTAAGGAGAACAATAGTGCTGTACATCCTCATTGCTTCAGTAGGGCAGTTAGTCTATATGGCTATAACGCGTGTGAACTGACATTGGGCCCGATCTCATTTCCCTACATGTGTGATCTGTAAATTGCTGCCACCTGAGGGCTTCTGACATGTTGGGAGAGAGCCTGGTGGATGAGGCTGAGAGATTAAGCTCAATAATGGCTTCGCAATACCACTGCTTCCAAGATTTATAGCACAGCAGCATCCAAAGCCATCATGTTGTTGAAGACTGAAAACAGAATTGCATGTAGGAAGGTAGTGGGAGGGCATTAAGATGTAATTTGTCTTATCTAAGCTCTATTTCTTGTCCAGGGGGGTGCAGCTTGGTGTTGTGTTTATAGTCGAATGAATTGGCAAAAGGTATTTTTTTAAAAGTTGAATAAGATGCATTCAAAAAGCCAGAATGTGCTGACTTATTTCTTGAATCTGGCATTTTATGTTATGTTTTGGCTTCTGTTAATAAAACATTCGAAATCAACCTTTCTTTTCTGGCAGTGGTAGATTTTTAATTTCTCTCAGGCAAGCATTAAGCAGTGTGAGGGGCTGATCAGGTGGAGGTTTGTTATGTCCCCAGACAGGCAGCTGGTCTGTAGGCTGTGCCATCAGCATCTCCTCTTGTCCGTTTATATTAAGTTTATTAAAGGCACTCCGCTCCTTCTTTTACGGCTTTGCTCTCCTCTCCCATTCATTATGGTTTCTTATCTTGGCAGGCAATCTGAACTGCCAGGCAGCCAGTCCATTATGCACATATGAAGCCCATCACTCCAACTGTATTGGCCAATTCATCAAACATTTATCTTTTGCCCTGTGAACAGTGTGTCAATTTGGCTGTCACTCCTGAGCCTGCGCTGCCTCCTTGGAATAAAAACATTACTTCTCCCACCCTGGAGACAGCTTTGATGTGACATCACCCTTCAAACTTTAAAACAAGGCCTAAGGGCTTATCCCAGGCCTCACATTCATTCAGACAGCAACCCAAAAATATTCCACTCTCTCCTCCTCATTGGGGATGGGGCTTGTAATGTAAGTTCCAAGACAGGGAGAAATCTCTTTGTCCATGCAGCTATTGTGCCTAGACTGTTTATGTCTACGCGCTCGACCTGGGTCGTCCATTTAGACTGAACCAAACTGAGTTGGCGTGGAGCTGGTCAGGTGTTTCTCTCACTTTTTTCCACCTTGATCAGAGAGTGTGTGTTGTATAGATATGAGTGTTTGGGGAGCTCTGCTCCCACACTGGGCTTGAGACACATGGGCGGCTCAGTGGAGCAGTGGACGTGAAGAAGACTGATAATCAAAGCATCAGCACAGCAGCACTGTCAGGGAAGACACACGGGGGACTCGGAGAGTTGCTGGGAGAAATAGACAGTGAAAGAAAGGCCCTTTAAAACTAGAGCACAAACATGGGAATTAATGGCCCTAGCAAAGGGAAATATCAAAGCCAGAGATGGCATGAAAAGGAGGCTTTCATTGAATGGGATCAATGTTAAGATGTGGACTTGGAATACAAAGGGAATTTAAGTGTGTCTGAATGACCACTGGGCTTTAGGTCAGCCCTCTTTATGGCTGGCTATGAGGGAGTGGACAGTTTGTGGTTAGCATTGTTTGCTACCTTACCTTGTTAAAGGTTCAGCAGGTGTAGTCCTGTGTAAAAACAATAACACAATACCTCAGCCACTTGAGATGAGCAACAGTAACAGCCTTCTCATTCTCCCTCTCACGCTCTCTCACTCTCTCTCTCTCTCTCTCTCTCTCTCTCTCTCTCTCGCTCTTTCACTCTGTCTCGCTCGCTCTGTCTCCCTTTCTCTGCTTTAGCCTGGGTGCACATGTGACCTGGAATACCCACAGACTAATGGCTGCAGTGACTGACATTTCAACCAATAATCACGGAGTGTTGTTCCCCAACCCCCCACCCAACCTCCGTCAGTAGTAGTTTATCAATCAGCATGTCTGCATTAGTATTTGTCTATCGATCCATCCATCTCTGTCAGGCCATCTCTGTGTCATTGTCTGTGCTCTTGTGCTGCTGTTTGGCTTCTTTTGAAGGTAGACTGCATAGTAATTTGTTTTACAGGCCCTGGCTTTAATACAAGGGAACTTGAAAGTGTTTGAATGTCAGGGACCAGTTGACAATCACATTATTATTGTGTTAAATGCACCATGCCCTCTTAGCAATGAAGAAATGAAAACAGTAGTACTCTTTCTTTATGGTACACTCTCTGTCTCTCTCTCTCTCTCTCTCTCTCTCTCTCTCTATCTATCTATCTATCTATCTATCTATCTATCTATCTATCTATCTATCTATCTATCTATCTATCTATCTATCTATCTATCTCTCTCTCTCTCTCTCTGTATATATATATATATATATATATATATATATATATATATATATATATATATATATATATATATATATATATATATATATATATATATATTATATTGTGACACTGCTCATCCCATTTTGTGGTGCTACTAAGGCATTTGTGTTAATTCAGGCAGGGAGGAGAGCCACCCTGTATAAGCAAGTGTGTTGAGATATTACTTATGACAATGAGCTTGATCATAATTATCTTAACAAGATGAGGGTTCATTGGTGTAGCTCATTACACTTATTCTCTCTTTTACTCTTTCAGTTTGTTCACCCGTCTTCCGCACCCTCTCTCTTGCTTCCGATCATTCACAGCTTTCTGCACTGTGCCTCTCTGCTGTTGTACTGGGCCTTTGAAGATGATGGTGAAAACGTGCGAGCAGGTTTGGATTCCCCATGGGGGAATAGGTGCAAATCAGAAAGGTTCCTGCTGGTACATGCACATGTGCCTGTGTGTATGTGCGTGAGCATGTTTGTGCTTATCTCATCTCCAGGGAGCTCTGAGCTCACTTTTGCCCATTAGCATTCTTCTAAACAAAGGAACTGGCGACTCTCTATTAAGCAATTAACTGTACAGTTTAAAAGTTTGCTTGCTGCACGCTTTATAGATGTTATGGATTATGATAGCGGAACCAGCCCCAAATGTTGAGGTGAAATTTGCTCCGAGTGCTCAGAGGCCTGGGGCTATTAGGGCTCAATCCCCTCATGTTGTTGTGAATGTGATTTGGTCTCTCCCTTGGCTGTGAATTTAACTGATTAAATCACAGAGTGCACGCAGCAGTGGTGACATGAAAACAACAATTAATAAGCAGTCCCCCTGTGCCATGCCAGTGCCTCTTAACCAAGCAGCTAATAACATTACACATGCCGCCAACTAGCCAAGGAAGACAGGTGGAGACGAGCAGGAGCCCAGCTCTCATTTACAGACCTGGGAAGTCAGAGCCATTACACTCCATGAAGTGACACACACACACACACACACACACACACACACACACACACACACACACACACACTCTCTCTCTCTCTCTCTCTCTCTCTCTCTCTCATATATACATATACACAAGTTGAGATTATTTATTGTCTTTTACTTCAGGGCCTTTGTTCCTTTTTAATGACTTGGCATTTTCCTCTGTGTCTTTTCACTACTTTCTCTACTGGTGTTTGTTTCTCTTCACCCTTACAGTCATTTAGTGATCCTCTACAGAAAAGCACTGCATTACCATAACTCAGCTGAAGAAGAGGGACTAGTATAACACTGGTTATGGTTGGAGCTACACTGAGTTACGTTCGTTGTTGTAGTGACACCTGTCTCATCCAAAAAGATGGAATTTGCTTAAATAAGCCAATCCTTCCTTCCCTCACCTTGTGCTCAAGTGATTGTGTGTCTAGATGTCCTCCTTCTATTCAGCACTCGAAGAGACTAAAACCCAGACCATGCTGTCACTGAAACCCAATATGAGTATTGTATGTCTTTTAGCTGAAAAGAAATGAAGACTAGCGTCTCAGTTGCCATTGAATTGTTCTTTTCTCAAGGCAACCTGACAGACCTAAATGTCAATTAACTGACTAGGCTGACACATTAACATTGTAGGTTGTCAGCCTCTGCCATCTGAAGGATTAGAAACACACACCCTAGCTTTGTGCACCTTCCACACAGTGAACTTTAGAAGGCCCCGACACCACCCTGAGCACCACCCTCCATCATGTTTATGCCAGAGCAGGGTCAGGGGAGGGGAGCACTCAGGAGGACAGTCCTTGGGGATTGTGCGTGTTTGTGTTTGTGTGTGTGCGTGTGTGTGTGTGCATGCATGCATTGTGTTTATGGGAGTAGGGGATTAGGTGTCGTGCCTCTGAATAAAAGAGCGAACATTATCCAACTTTTCCCTCTCAAAACTATTATTTTGCATTCTAAATTGGCTCTTCATGGGAGAGTTCTAGAAGTTGTACTCATTCCGTTTGTGGTGGGGCATTATGGTTGTGCTGGGAAAATGATGGATGACAAGTTAAATTTGTGTCGGGGGAGTGAAGGTGAACTGTGACAGAGTTATTCATCTTGGGAATGGAGGGTTAGAGTCAGGCAAAGCTGGGTGCCTGAAGGCACAAGACATTGACAAATTCATCCCGCACACTGCATTTCTGAAGCCCTTTTGTTTTGAATCCTGGCTACTCGCGAGTGACCCTCATCGCTCATACTGCCAGCATGCGGAGGAGGCCGTACCATGCCAGGGGATCTTAGCTCCACTAATTCTTGTCATTCACTCTCCTGACAGGCCCAAGCCCAAACTATTCCGGCCTGTGAAAGAAGCCGGCTGAAATATTTATTTCCGCACATAATGGCCGCCCAGATTTAGGGCCATATCATTTTTCCTCTCTCGCCTTATCATTGCAGGTCACTGACAGGCCTGAAAGCGTTCAGCCAACTGGAAGAGCTGATTGTGGACAACAATCTTCTCGGAAATGACCTCCGGTTGCCCAGGTTACCACAGCTCCATACCCTAACACTCAATAAGAACCAAATATCCTTTCAGCCCACGCCGCCTTTGTATCCGAGCGCATGCTTTAGAGCGGAGGAAACAGTGATGCGTAGTGAGCAGGAACTCTCTCTGCGAGCTCCACACTCAGGTTAGGATCTTGTCTTTACACACTTCAGCTCTTTAAATGCTCTTTAAATGGCGTTATTGTATTAAGTTGAGCTCCTCTCCGGCTTAGAGAGAGCCTTGGGTGTGGAGTCCAATTTTACTGAAACTGACTTTGTGCCACGGTGACCTCTAGTGGAAGAGAGAGTAATAAAAGCTTGAATGCAGCTGTGCCACTGGAGAAATAAGGTTTTTCTTCCTGTGAAGGTGAAACAGGAAGGCAGTAAAGCATGTTCTTGTTTCAAGCAGTTAGATAGTATAATACTGTAATTTTCAGAACAGAACATTTAACTATAAACAAGTTTTAACAATCCTGTTTTTTCAGACTAATTAATTACTATCTAAACTATTAAAGTGTTGCAGTGATGATACTTTTTGTGGCACTCCTGATTATTTTAAAATACTTGAATGTATGAAATAATGTGACAGGAATGGATAAAATATTTGTGGACTATAAACTATGTACAGGCATACGGTAAGCGTTCCGACACCGAAGCGATTTGATCAATCATAAATAACTGCTGCGTTTCCTTTATGCTGTTTCCTGCGGCCGGTCTGCAGGCCCGGGGTAATGGCCCGGCGCCCCATGTTGTCCCCCTCTCTCTCCACTCCAGCCTCCCCTGCAGCTGAGTGGCAGTAGCTCCGCTCTGAAGTGGGCTGCACATGCTAATGGCCCAATTATTTACACCCTGTAGTGGTCTGCTGCCATTGAAATTCAAGCGCTGCATTAGTGCAGTTGTATTTTGACACATTCGGGCGCCATTTTCCAATGAAGTGAATGTATTAGTGATGAATGCCCCGTGAAGAGGATGTTTGTTCCCCTGCACGGAGGGAAAAGGAACGGGTTTCGCGGCCCGTGGAGTCACTAGCCATTTCTGCCTCTGCGCATCTATCATTTTGTCAATGTTTTTAATGTTCTGTACCAAACCACCTACGAAGTGGAGAGAGAAAAATGCGACAGGAACAGCAAAACACACAACATGGGCCAAATCCCCCCCCCCCCCTCCCCAAATGGAGCTGCTCTGTCCGCCTCATACACATTATCTGTTGAGTAGGCGCGGAGGGTGACCGAGGCATTTTAGCTACCTCAGGCCGAGCAAAAAATGCTAATGTAATGAGCAGCCTGAATTCCTTGACCTTTGCCCTTTCGCACCTCACCGACATTGAAGGCCTGCTCGAGCATTTGCAGGAAGTGACTCCAGCATTGGAATACCTCAGCCTGCTGGGAAATGAGGCATGTCCCAACCAGCTGGTGAGCCTGGATAAAGATGAGGATGACTACCAGAGATACAGGTCAGAATACCACACACACGCACACACGCGCACACACACACACACACACACACACACACGTTTACACCAATGTACACTATTTTTCCTTTTTTTTCCCCTTTTTTTTTTTACTTTGGCTGTATACACGAATCAGATTTTCTTAGTGTACCAATGTGGCATTCTATTAACATGAATCTGTATTGTTTTGTTTTAATTGTAATGTGTAGTTCTCACTTTGGAGCAAATTGAAATGTATATAAAATATAGACATATATAGCTTTTAGCTGTAGATGTAGCATTAATGTATGTGTTTAATGACACATGTTTTATATTGCTTGCCAACATTTCCTTAAGGTACAAAGACCTTAATAATGTTTTTGGAGGAATGTGTTGTTTGGCAACTTTCAGTCATTTTTTCTTTAGAAGAAAGACTGTTGCGCAATATCATAAATCAGCTGCCCGGGCTTCTACTTCAGGCTGTAAGCCAATTTCTCTTAAAGTACTCAGCCTCACCTATCATGCCTTCTGCTTGCTGAGTTGCGAAATCGATTTCATGTGTGAATTGTGATAACCACAAATGAGTGTTTGCTATCTTTGCTAGCTTACAAGATGAAGCGATGCGTTCGTTATCAAGCCCGGGCCTATGGGAGTGCAATGGCACGCTATGTTTCCACCGTTTGGCAGTTTTTCAACATGAAACTCGGTCAGGTGGGGGGAGAGAGAGAAGTGGGGGGGGTGAATTCATTCTTTTGTCTGTCTTAGTCCTAAGTGCATTTTTCCCGACTGTGTTCAGTATGAATCATTTACCATACAGATGAGCGTAAAAGGCGCCACTCGCTCACCGTGTCTCCAATGCCTCACTTAGTGCAGGGGAAGGCCAGTCTCTCTATGACTGACAGCAACTGTGGATTTGTGATGTAATATTCATAATGTGTCACACAGTAATGCATCAGTTTGAGCACAATGCAGATTTCATGTCTGACAAGGTTAGGCAGCGCTCAGGTCATGGCAGGACTGGCCTTGGACTGCACACATCTCCGAGTGTACTCCGAGGGAAAGAAAGGAAAAAGAAAACAAATACAACCCCCCTCCAAACACCCCCTTTCCATAACTCGGTGAAATACTATGCACCCAGTTCAGCTTTTTCAATTAGTCAAATGAAGTGAACAGGCATAAGAGCACAGCACTATATTTTACAGCAGCCACAGAGCTCATTCATCATTGTTTACTTCAGGGGCTCAAGGTGCTTTTCTTTTTTTTTTTTTTTTGTTCCTCAAGCTGGAGAGATCCAGCAGCGGTGGCACTGACAGGCGTCTGCAGTGGCAGGCACAGCCTCTCTGCAGCCTCCAGCAGCCCCGCGCCTCCCCCCACCCTGGATTTGTTTGCCTTTTTGCATGGATGACGTTTATCGAGTCCGTAAATCTGCATGTGCTTTAAAGATGAAAAGTGGAGGGCAGTGTGGCCTCGGGTGTGTTCGACTGCAGCTGTGAGTGTGAGTTTGTGTGTTTGCACCAGCCGTCTGCGTGAACACAGCAAAGCATTTCAGAATAATGAAGAAACACCTGCATGGTTCCCATAAGTGAGTCTAGTGTGCCAGTATGTTTGCTGGGGTTAAAAATGTGCAAGGAAAGTTGCATGCAGAAATATTCGTGCCACTTTAGGTTATTTTCTGTTTTGGAGAAAATAAGTTAACTTTATAATGTATAACAATACCTGTACCGACTGAGCTCTGACAGTTAATGAATACCAAAAAGTCCTTAGGCTTAGTTTTAGGATGCCTTTGATATGCTTGAACGATATTTGTAGCTGTATAGGTTTTTAGATGCAACCTCATCTTAATATATTTTGCACAGCTCTAGCTCCTTCATCATCATCATCATCATCATCAATTTGTCACTAGCTTGTGCATGAGGACTCAGTTAGGGATCTGTCATTGCCCATATACACATTTGTTCACACCCTCCACTCACACACCCTCTCTCTCTTTCCCCCTCTCCCTGTCTTTTTCTCTCTCTCTTTCTGTCTCTGTCTGTCTCTCTCTCCCCCTCTCTGAAGCTTAATCTTGACATGCTGCTTCCTCCATTCCAGTCAGCCTGTGAAAGAATCTGTTGTCATCTTCGTATTCGTGCTATTATCTCATGTCATTTTCTCTCTCTGAATGAAAGATAGAGAGTGCGTAAAAGCTTAAAAAGACATCTGTAATGTTACAGAAATGACAGCCTGGCAGATGAGGTCTATGTGTTTTATTTTCCAATCTATTTATATGTTGTCCATATTTTTATTAACATTAAGGATAATTATCTCTTCATAAATATCACACACATTAACCAATTAATTTAAGGTTTCATGATTACATTTTAAACCATGTCAAATTTGCAATCAGTGTGTGAGAAACATGCAGCTCATGTTGGTCTTCTGTAATTTTTTTTTTTTCTGAAGTGGTGAGGCATTTTTAGTATTCTCAACTTTAGCAAAGTACAGATGTATAATCATTTTGTCTGATTAGCACTGTGGCTCTGACAACCTGTGTGCTGGGCCCTTGTGTGTAGGTACTTTGTGCTGCACAATCTGAGGAGGTTGAAGTTCCTGGACAGCAGGACAGTGAGCCAGGTGGAGCGCGCAGAGGCCGATGCCCGAGGCGCCTTCATGAAGGTGGTCAAGCCCAAAGCTGTGCAGGTCTGCATCCACTCCATTCTCTCTGCATCACAACACACACACACACACACACACACACACACACACACACACGTGCACATCACATTCCTATGACCTCGAGCAGAAATCATTTACAGACTGAGACTGAAGATGAGTAGCTGGAAGATCTCTGTGGGTTTGCCTCCCTGTATAATTCAGCAGAGGATGAAATACATCTGTTTTCTATAGCCTGAGCTAATGACTGCTTAGGTGACCTAGTAAGTCATTTTCGCTTGCATCTACATTTGCACGACCCCTCTCTGTGTGTCTGGCTGAGTGTAAGAATTAGTGTTGCCCGACTTCGTTGTTTGTGAAGACTTAATTGTCAGACTCTTTTACACAGCTGCTTGCGCGGCTCTTTGAAGACCTGCCCTTCCCATCCTGCTTGGCTTGCGTATCAGGCGGGCCTCTTTAAGGACCACGGAATGACCTCAATCCGTATGCATGAGGCCAGATCAAAGGGGATGGCGCCTGTCCACTCCGCCTTGCGTCGCGCTGTGTGACGGTGCTCGCGATCGGAATGACAGCTCACGTACACGCTGCTCCCAACCGCTTAATTACCCGCTGCACACGCAATTATTCCTCCCTTGCTTCTTGCTTTTGGGAAAGCATGCTCGTTTCTCCTCTTCAAACACTTCTGCCCTTTTTTTTGGTAGGGTGGCGTTCTCTCGTTTACTTCTCCTCTGCCCTCCTCCCTCCTCCTGCAAGGCATATAAATGAGCAGCTTCACTAAGATTTGATTTCATGTAATTGTACAGTCATAAAATATTTATGTTGCGGTTGAGTGAGGCTTCAGCGTTGCACCATCTCCAGAGCTACGTGTGGGATTTGAGAGGTAAATATGGATGTAGCATGGCAAGAACAAAGCAGTCTTATGACAGGGGGCTGCACATCTGCACCGACACATACTTTCGAGAGTGCAAAGAGAACACAGCACTCATCACCGTAGACATGCAGCCGAAGTAAAGGTGAGCACTTAGTGTCTGCTTGCAAGCTGCTGAACTCACCAGTTTAACTCCGCATTAAAGGAAAGGTAAAGACGTGGGACGAGTGAACCTCATTCCAGCCGTTTGGAGTTAGAGAGAATGAGACACTGTGCAACTACCGCACTTGAATAAAGCGGTCTCCCTGGAGATAACAGGAACATCCTAAACTCACACGTTCTTCTGAAGTGTTGCAGGGACCTGATAGTCAAACAAATAAAATAATACCCTTGAAATGCAGCAAAACAATAAATCTGCTTAAAGCAATCCATGCTCTTGTTTCAAGCTGCTTTTGTAACACACCTGAGGGGAACAGATACAGAGAGACTCCCAGTCTTTCAGTCGTGCTCCAGCACTTAAACAGATTAGGTCCTGCTTTAGTGCTCTGAAGGCGGCCTCCTTGGTACAATAGAAGCCTTTGTGGGGGGAAAGTTGGCCCCGGTGCCGCGCCGTCCCGTGCCTGGGCCCGCCACAGCTGTCACGCCGCCTCTTCCCCGCCGTTTGTTTTGAGTTAGATGAGACGTGATGTGGCAACCACAACAAACTCTGTGGGGCATGTGTACTCTCCCGCTCTAATTGGCTTCATCATCGCGCCGATTGTCTGCTGACCAATAGTGCAGGTCACCAACTAACAAGCGCCAGTGACAAGCTATCGCTGCACGTGGCCAGCGGAAGATGATGGCATAATTAGTTATTTGTGTTTGCTTTTATGTCCCATCCAGTGGGGTGTCTTACATTTAAAGATACACTGGCTTAAGCGGTGTTATAGCAGCCCGTAATTAGTGCATTCGTTCCCACAAATGTCCCCATTCGACTTGAGCAGCGCCGAGGCACAGACGTAGCCAGTCTGTGTCTCTGTGTAGGAAAGTGTGCTTTTTACTGTAGAGCTTGTTCATAGAAACTCAGGAAAGTAAACATAAGTCTGCAACTTTATATTGCACATATTTTTAAAGTGAAAGTGATATTGTGTTTTATGGTGTATATTTTGGCAGCACAGGAATGCAGTTTTGTGGAAAATAAGAAATGTGGAGGTCAGACCATTAACTCCTTAAGTCACATTACATTTTAATTTGAATGCAATGAACTTTCTGTGTGATGAAATACAAGTATGCTTAATGTGCACCTAATATGTTTGTTAAAGCAGCAGATTAAAGAAAATACTGAAATGATTACTTTGTGGGTCTTCTTTGTGTAGATCATTGAAATGGTTAATCATAATGTGTAGAGGCACCAGTGAACTTTTGAGAGCTTTGAGTCACATTTGAATTGAGTGTGTCCACGATTTAAGCTGCTTTTCAATCATGACATTATGGCATTACACTCTGGTAGACCACATGGTTTTCATCAAACTCCAGCACACTCTAATATAATATGAATGCCATAACTTTTAGACACTTTGACCTTTTCCAAGTCTCTAAAATTGTATCCAGAGAGCTGGAAGTCCAGATTGCTGAACAGAAATGGCTTTACTTGTGCTTATTGTGTGTGTGTGTGTGTGTGTGTGTGTGTGTGTGTGTGTGTGTGTGTGTGTGTGTGTGTGTGTGTGTGTATATATATATATATATATATATATATATATATATATATATATATATATATATATATATATATATATTTATGTATGTATGCATATATATATATATATATATATATATATATATATATATATATATATATTTATGTATGTATGTATATGTATGTATGTATGTAGCAATACACATACACACACACAATACACACATATATAAAGCTTTGACAGTAGTCTCCTGTTTTGAAGTGACATTGCAATGTATTAAAATATTTAGCATCTGTACAATTTAGCTCAACGAGACATTTATTATAGACTGCTGCAAATCCTTTTCAGTCCTATATTGATTTTCCCTTCTACTGTGCACTGATGGCCCCAAAACTATATATTAATGTAAGTGGTAGAAAATGAGCTGTCTCTCTGTTGTTGTCGGGTATCTCTGCATGGTTGATGTCTGTTGGAAAGGACGAAGGTCATCGTGCAAGCTGTAGTTATGAGGACAGCGTAATTGGGAATGTGTTTTATTGGATTTCTTGAGCATTGAGAGGGACCAGCACAAAGAGGGCTTAAACAAGTACCTGCAGTACACCAGGGAATTCAGAAGGCCTGTTTAGGATCCCCCCTCCCCAAAGAAGCCACAATTAAGAGAAGGAAAATGGAAGTCTTAAGCTGTATTTTTGGGAAATTGGGCGTGCAGGAATGCCATAATGTGATAATTCTCTTAGAGGACTCAGAGGTCATGGAATTTGATGGCATGAAACCACATTGAGTCACTGGGCAGCTTTTGGAAAAATAAATGTACTCATATGTGGTTTGCTTCTTCTGCTTCCTCAGAAGTACGGTAAGACCTTCACACCATTGTTAAAGACTTTAAAGACTGACAACACTTTGAAAACCCATACAAACACTTTTTTTGTGGTTGGCATCTGGTCAGGATTCAGCCCCACAGATATTTCACTGATAGCTTCTTAAACACGTTTTACAGAGGATGAAGTAATTGCTCCAACTCCCTTAGCAAAATAATGTTTGATAGCTATGTGAGAGTATAATGGTCATGAAATGTCAGATAGATTGTGCTTGGATGAAGCGTTTGTCTTGATTTTCTCATAGGTATACGAGATTTCTCCCACATCCTCCTCAAGGGTAATGAAAAGCAGACGGCCCAACTGGAACCAGGGCTGAGGTCCCATCAGTACTTGTCACACAGGCCCTGTGCTCGGTAATCCATGCTGGCAGAGCCAGGAAAGTTATGAAGTGGATCTCCTATGTGCATTTTTCATGTTAATCTACCTCGTACCAGAGAAGTTCACTTTGAGACAGCCAAATAACAGAACGAGCCAAAAACAGACCACCTGAAAACGGCTCGTGGATCGTGTCTAATTATTGCATTTTTCACTCTCTGAGTTCAGTGGAAAATTTCCCTCTCTCTTTCTTTGTAATCTCTCTTGTATGGCTGGTGAAGGGTGTTGCCATATTCATCTCCTTGCTTGAGAATTATGAGTTCCCTGAAGCGTTCAAACACAATAAACAGGGAACTACAGAGCTCAGTGCCACTGTGGCTTCAGTAGGTTTGCTGAATCATTTTATAGGATAAATCTTTCCTCAGAGACAACTATAAAAATATCACTCTCAATGGGAAGAGCAGTTCGACTGAATAGATTGCTTGGGAACAGACGTTTATTACCATTTCCTGTGGACAGATTTACCTATACATATTTGCTATGCAACTTGGAAAGCTGTATGTGACAGATGTCTCGTTGGTTTTGAGATTATGCACGAGCAGAATATGAGACATAAGTGCCCTGTGAACTGTCACCAACTCCTGTCAAACTGTGTTTAATTTACACAGTTGGGTAGGGTTTTTCCTTATTATTTTTTTTTAACTGCACTTAGTTGTGTGTGTGTGTGTGTGTGTGTGTGTGTGTGTGTGTGTGTGTGTGTGTGTACGTGCGTGTGTGTGTGTGTGTGCATGTGTCTGTGTCTGTCTGTCTGTGTGAATAATCAGCATGGCTACAATTAGATTGCACTTAGTTTAAGGTTGTGGGGAATTTTAGTGTCAAGGCCTTAGAGGGCTCCACCCACCTTTAATTCTGACTGATATGAAGCACATAAACTGAAAACCTCAAGCCTCTAAAGCTGCACGCATCATAATCATATGATCCCCTCCACCCTACTCCCACATATTCACGCCATCTACAGCCCTGGGAAACATCTCACCATGCTGGTGCTTCCTTTGCTGGGAACCAAGGGTGATGAGAGCACCATCTCCTACATGTGTCAGAGGGGGCCAGGGTGGGGACTGGATTTTTTCCCCCACGCTTGTCGTAAAGAGGCAGAGCTGGGGGACGGGGCTGGTACTGAGGAATAGCGTGTTTGGAGGCTGCTCTGGCAGCTGGAGCTGGAGGTCACCACAAGGGCACGGCCCATGCAGAAACACTCACAATTAGAGCCAGTGACTCACATTGTCCACATAAATCAGATGACATTGCACATCATAAACAGACCGTAAAACTTTAAGGCACAGTTAATTGTTAGTAATAGCACCAGGATTGATTTATGGGCTAGTACAAAGCAGAAAGATATGGGCGGGTGACCTCAGTGTCACGTCACTCTTATTACACAAGTGGTATATTGCATATTTCAATTTGAAAACAAGCAGATGTTTTTGTGGAGTTCTGTTTGAACATCCATGATGATGTTTCCCATTTGCATTGCCCAATGGAAAGTTAGGGAGAATGGCTGAAGCTTCCATATTCCAATTCGTCCCTTGCATTTATTCAACAGTTTGAGATGAGAGAGGCTAAAAACAGTTGTGCTAGCATGTCAAGTCAACCCCGGGTTCTCTCATTTAAATAACAGATGTGGATCATTACGTAATACTGGCGACAAAGATCTCAGGTTCAAGCACATCATATCGTTATGTAAATGAGAACAAAAATTGTCAGATTAGCTAGATTGGGTTACAAGAGTAGATTCCAGAAATGCCTTCCAATGGAATACATGCTATTTCCCATACTCTCTTGCCATGATCTACAGATGCAAAAGCCCGAGACAGCCGCCTCTAGACGGCAGCCTTCCGTCCTCCTGTCTTCTTTGCAACCCTGCTACAGGGCGGGGTTAGCCATGCACATGCTAAGGGACCTGCTGGTTTCCTTCAGTTACAGTACTAACTTGGTGATGTTTTTGCGATTACAGAGGCACAGACAAGCGCATCCTGCAGTGCCAGTTCTCCTAGTTTAATTACAGTTTAACTTTTCTGTTATCCTCTGATGATTGTAAGATGCTGCCAGCCTAATTAAACACAGATGGCTTATTCTGAAAGGCTTCAGTCTGCGTGATCTGCGTTACCCGAGACCGTGCCAGAGCTGGAGTTTAGTTGGAGCCAGATCATTAGGCATATTTAAAGTAATCCCGCAACTGATGGTATCATATAACGCTGATTGTGTCATCATGATTTATATACACATGCAAATGAGCCCATGTCGCCTCTGTTGCTATTGTAACGCTTAATTTGGGTTTCATTAAGGTGAGTGGATGCTGATAGAGATTTATCTCCCAGTCAAATCCACTCAAGGATAAGGATAGTTCTGACCTCAGAGAAATATTGTAGATGTGCAAGAGAACAGCCAGCTTTACATGCTATGTTTTTGTGAACATTTTTCCACAGTTATCTCGCTGTGTAACTAAGGAGAAACAGCTGCGCTTTCCTGAACTAATAAGTCTGAAATGTAATTTTAGAAATGTATCAAGGTCGTATGTAAAAGTGAACCATTATTTCATTCACATTGAACTGTTAACTCCATAATCACATACATCTCTGGGTGCTGACGCCGAATGATCAGCATTAAGCATATGCAGTGTTTGGCTGATGAGAAAGTGCCCGTGACAGAGATTGAGCAGTGTGGTGGGGGGTGAGCTCTGAACTTTTTTTCTCCCTGTCACAGGCTCCCCGTGGGGAAGCTCAGTCACAGACCTCCGGGAGTGCTGGAGTCAGTGGGGCAGCAGGGTCTCCATTACCCAAGCCTGCCATACCTAAACAAGCCCCTGCTCCCAGTTCACACCCAGCTAGCCCTACTACTGCTACTAAAAACAAGCTTCCCCAACTCATTTTACACACCCTGCATCGGCACAACCATTTCTATAAGATGTATGCTTGATTTTATGCCAGTGAACGGGATACTTTTGATGTCTGTGTTTCTATTCTACTGATTTTGGCTTCTGTTTTGCATAGTCAATGAACAGCGAATGTAAATAATAAAAACAAAGTCGATGCATTTCACACACACTCTGTAAAATAAATGAAATAAAAAGCACCAAACAGCAGCTTTTAAACATGGGAACTGGGCTAATTAAAGGAGTGGTCTGAACTTATGGGAACAGTTTGCTCGGAGAAGTAGTTGTTGACTTGCAGAATTCAAGGAGAATGCCAAAAAGGAAAGTTGTGCTATTCAAGTTTGTGCTTACACAAGACCTCTTTGTGGTTTTTAAAGCTTGTCAGATACATCAGAGCCAGTAAGAAAAAGTATATTGTTTCCAGCTCTTGGATTCCTTTCCTTCTGACATCTGCCACTCTGTAAAGATGATAAATTCTTGCCTCATTAGCCAGCGGTGTGGGATTACAGCCTGACAACACATTAATCACCCGACACTGTGGCAGGCCCCACTTGCAATAGGCATTGTTAACAAAACTTTTCTAATATGTCACTCTCCTCGCTGACAGCCTGTAATCAATCATTCTGATTGACAGCCCTGATAGATTACACTATTTATGCTGTGTGTAATGAAAGATAGTGTTTCCACCTACTGTCATTCCTGTGATGATGATAGCACACCTCTGAAAGAGAACAAACACAAGCTAGGAAGGAGAACAGGGCCGAGAGAAAGTGCAGGGCAGGGCAGGCAGACACCGGCACGACGTTGCGAACTTTAAGCAGGCAGGCTTCTGCTCCTTGGTAGGTGTCTCGTTTGTAGGAACATATTGTTTGGTTATATGGTCTAGCTTTTGAGAGTCTTCATGGGAACAGCTCTGTTTGTGATCTGGGCTGCTGTCACAGACAACTCTGGTTCAGGCAAGAGAACTATGGTTTGTCTGCCTGCACATTTGGTTTCTCTGGCCTCATTGGGGAGGTAGTACTTTCTTTCTTTGTTTTTTGTTTTTTAAGAGGGAGGAGAATTTCATCTACAGACTGAGAATGGATCATGAATAATTGTAATTAAATTTATTGCAATATTCTGTATATGTATACTAAAAATGATTGTCATCTGCACTTATTTTACATTTATATTTACATCTACCAACCCTGAAGTTGATCATTTTTAATGTGTTTTTCTTTTTTTAATTTGCATTTGTTTTCTACATAATTTCTGCTGAAGAAGCATCTCGAAGAGGTGTCAACTAAAAAAGAAGAACGGATTAAAAAAGTGGAATAGTCCATCATACAGCTGACAGCTAGCGAATTTGGTGCTTTTCTTGTGAGACAGGGAGCTGTCAGGAAATTAGTTAACTGGAGCATATTGTGGAAAGGCAGGTAATTTAGCCTCATTGATGGCATCACATAATGGGCCACAGGAGTCCGCTCTGTGACCTGCCATGGCTTTGTGTATAATGCAGAATTTAGTGGCATGCTCAATGCATCCTGTCAGCTGCAGGATTGGATTCTCAGCCCACTGTATCTCAGCTTGCAACATATTGGTCAATTATTTCTGAGGCTGTCAACCCTGGGAGACACTGTTATTTAGTGTGTGTTAACTTTGCATCATTAAGACACCATGCGACAGGGAGAGGTCCTTGCGAATGTTATTTATTTTGATTCAAGTGAAAATAACCTTCAAATTGTTTAAACCCCCCCCCCCCCCCATGTTAAGATTGCAGAGAAAAATCCCAGCTGCTGACAGACCAGGATTCAAATTTAGAAATTCGTTTAATCTAACTTCTAACTATAATGCTTCAAATATGAGCACCAATTTGCTTAGACAGCTTTTTTGTTGAGCGAGTGGCAGCATGTACCCTAACATTTCCCACCAGCATGCTGGACCTGTCATCTCAGCATTGTTCTGTCCATATATAGTAAGGCATTACCAGGTGTCAAAAGGGATGTTGCTGCACCTAAAAATGTAAAACAGTCCGTCACTTTCAATGCCTCCTCTACAGCGTCCTCGCACTCCGTCTCTTCCCTTTACCGAATTGCATTAGTCAATTAATATTTCACCATTTATGGGACAAGGAATCGAACAAACTGTTTAACAGTGTGACAGTGCTGACTTTTATTTGCAGTGAGTCCACTGGCTATTAGGAGATGCAGCAGTAAATAAACGTGCTGCTGGTGTCTGGAGAGAGTGAAGGGCTGTTGAGGCCTGGCTCAGCGTCTGAGCCAGGGAGACATGGGGGAGACATGGGGGAGACATGGGGGAGGACAACAGCTTTTCCAGTGAAGATGTGAGCTTAAGCACCAGGATGGGGGGGGGGGGATGATTAATGAGAAACTTGAGTGAGCAGAGTCGTGTCACAGAGCGGGACGTGATTAGTGCTTGACAGCGACCGCAAAAGCGTCTCTTCATGTCTGTTTATATTCTCACACTTCCCACTGCCCCCTGGGCAGGGACCGTGCGGATGTATAATGTGTGTGTGAGAAGGCTGGCAGAGGGTCAGGCAGGGAAAGCCTGCCCAAACAGGTAGCGCCAACACCTCTTCCGAGGGGGCGTGCCCACAGCTGGGACCGGGCCTGCAGCGGCAGGGTTTCGGATCGGCTCGATTTCTCCACCTGAGAACAAACAGGCAGGCCCTACAGGAGATTAACTGGGCCAGAGCATTGCATTAAAGCTTTATGTCCTCACAGGCTATATCCTTGACATCTCATTAACAAGCTGACATCACGGTCTGTAGCACTCATCAAGAGGGGACAGCGTGTGATATTTCCCATAGCAGAGCAAAACACAGTCTGCTGAAATGTGACGCGGCCGAAGGTTGCGAATCCAAAGCCCTTGAATGGATCGGCTCTTGAGTGTAACTCTATAGTGCTAGGTGTGATTTCTCTGGTATCTGTGCCTTTAAACATTATCTCAGGTGTTGGTGTGTTTGGGGCTGTGCGGGATGGTCCGCCCCTCATTATTCACCCTACATTCCTAATTCAGCAGCTCTCCACTAAGGGCTGAATGAGCAAGAGAGGCCCATTCTCCCCATTCAGTGTATGAAAGGAGAGAGGCTCCACACTGTCAGAACACAGACCCTCCGCGAGCCCTGGGTGCCTCCGGGGTCACCCGCAGGCCAGCCAGGTCAAGTGACACTCACACTGCATTCATTCCTCACTTGAGAGAGAGCAGGGGGGCAGAATGTCTGTGTTGTGTTTGCTGATCAACAACAATAATGGCCAGTGCTCCATGTTCTCTATGACAGCTCTGTGTAAGCCTCTGGGCTTTACAGAACACACTTACCACCAAACACTAGACAGGGGGGTTTCATTTTAGATCAGATTGATGCGCACATAGTTTGTGTCATTGCTTTGATTTCCTCATACTGTTGAGGTAATAAATTGCCTCTCTTGGACATCTATAACCAGAGAGGAAGGTTTACCTTGTTATGTGATGGAATGGGTTTCATCTTGTTTTTTAATTAACTGAACACCCCGTAGGTGCTGACGACGGCTGTGCCCTATGACATTAGTGACTGGCTATTAATATCCAGCATGTGACCTTCGGGAAGCTGGCACCAGTCAGGAACCTGACAGATTCATCACTTCTCTGCCCTGAATAAGGTTGTCACATATTTAAGTGCTTGAAATGGGTCCAGCATGCCATAAACCTCCGACATTTTAATTCAGGCTGGACTGTAAGGCAGAAATTTTAGCCATATAAATGTTGGCTCTTGAATAATACAAGCATGGCTAATAGCTGGGATTAAAGGATTACTAGTGCCCATCCAACCATGTTAATATTTAGCCATCTAAAACATTCATTCCGACTGATGTGAAGGTAAAATCATGGCAAGCTTTCCCAGACCCGCAGACCTTTCCTTTCCCCTCTGTTTCCTACTGATAGTCCCCATTCTCCTCGCATCCACCGTGGTGTTATCTGAAGCCCACATTACCTCTGCCTGAACACAGGATGGCTTTTGTCTTGTGCAGGATGCGCTCTGTCAGTGTCCGCTGCGCAGGGCGTCGTGTTTGATCAGCGGCCTCGTGGTGTGGGCTGGCAGCAGCAAGAGCGCAGGGGCAGCACGGCCACTCTGCTGACAGCACAGGATGAGGAATCCAGCCCTCCTCTCCTCTCCTCTCCCGACAAGGCCTGCCTGCAGGTCAGCTGCCACTGAAACGCAAACTGGTGTGCACTGACGCACTGGAAACAATGACCTACTCTGGAAGCGGCAGCCCCCCCACCCCACCCCCCGCCAAAGAAACATTACAGCTGCCACCATGAGCTGTGGCATGGGATAAAATATTTCATCGGATCACCTGATATTGGCATGGAGACATTGGAGGCGATGGGTGGCACAATAGAGATCGCATCCCCCATGTTTGTCTGCCACCTGGCACCATCAATCAGCAGGCTTGTTTAAGGTAACGTGATAAGTGGCGCGCCCGGTTACAGCTCCAGCTTTCATCACACCTCAGCCCAGAGCACAGGGGACCTGGCCCTTTTCTCCCCGTAAAGCAATCCACCGCCTCTGAGTCAGATAGATTCACTACATCCTGTCATAACTCATCGGATTTCCAGACAACTGAGAGCTTTTGTCATCTGCATTCCAGACAGCTCTCCTGGCTCACTCTTTCTTTGGGCACTGAAAGATAATGTGGCCTCTCGCTAGATTTCTCTCTCTGATTCTTAGCCGCTTAGTTAAAGTAGCTGTGATGAGCTGGAGAGATAACTGTGAGAAAAGCAGTTAAATCATCTAGTGCACCTGAAAAAGGAGGCATCCTAAAGGCCAGGCGCAGGCTCTGTTCATGGGAAAATCCCTCCACAACTTTCATCAGTCATGGGCCATTGCTTTATCGGTCAGTGGCATGAATGTCCCAGGTGGCTGACACCTGTCTTGCGTGTGAGGCTGGCTGGAGGCCTCAGTGTGTTTGTCAGAGAGTTGAGAGGGCTGTGTGTCTCCAGGCTGCTGTCGGGTCCCCTGCTCCGCGGGCCACGGCTGCTCTTTGTGCTCATCACGCCAGACATGACAGGTCTCCTTCTCTTTGGTGTCGAGAGCGAGGGCTCTCTGTGGCCCTGTGGGGAAAGCAGTCAAAATGGCGGCTGCCTGTTTTTCATCGGCCTTCTCTTGAGCCGCACATCAGAGGGAGGATCAATATGGTGCCTTCTAGCTGATTCATTCTGCAGCTACAGAGAGGATCATTTCTTGTTTAAAATGTACCTCTTAGGCTGTAAATAATTGTCTAACTTTTTGTTTGTAATCCACGTACATATGATAACAAACTTACTGACTGATGCAAAGCAGTATAATCGGTCATGAATCGAGAACCCTTTATGTAAATGTTTGTTTATTTTCTCATGTTCTTCATCACTAATCTGTTTCCTTAATTATCAGTCATATAACCTGCACTATACCGAGTGTCATATGTCAAACTGCAGGCTGCCATGTGCCAGGACTGCCATCAGTACCTCTACCTAAAGGCATCTGCTCATATTTCTTGCATGGGCAGATATACTAGTGGTTTCATATTCTAACTTGAGATTAATGTGCTTTTTTACAGCCCGCTGGGAGCTGCAATCATACGTGTCACTATAACATAATATCTAGGCTCTAAAGACATGACTATTCATTTTAATGGCCCTTTCGTCTCACAATTGAGCATTATAATGCATGCTGCTCATCTCATAGCTCACCCGTTACTCACAATGATGTCGAATCATCAAATGCATGCTCCCTTGTCAGTTCATACCCGGCAGGTCCTGCTGTTAATCACCGTTCAGGATTCCCACGCACTGAGCGTCGTTGAGATCACTTGTATTACAGCAAATCATTCTCCATGCTCTGCTTTATCACCGAAGATCTCTAATGGCATGGTTGATGTGTCTTTGGCAGAATCCTTGCCTCTATTTCAAAAACATGCGAACTCGTCTGTTGTGAGATACTTTGATAGTTGTGCTCTTCACTCCCCCAAGTATGTTGTTCTTGATGCTGTGATGTAGGCTGCAGACAAATCCACTAAATCCAGACCTGTTGTAACTGATTTAAGGTTTATAATACTGCGTGGCCAGAGATGATGAGGAGAGGTATTTCCCCAAAGCTGACAGCTTGGCAGGGCCACATTTGGGGGAAAAATCCATCACTTTTGTCTATAGACGCAGCTTTCAAAATCACTCACTTGTAGCATAAACATCTGTGATTGGTTCAATTCTGCCTTATTTTCTCTAGCCTTGGGTCTCTAATAATTACATTCTGCTACACTGATTTGATGTCATCTTATCTGATAGGATTTAAAAATTGGCCAAACCTTTGTAGCGAAAATAATCAAACCTTTACTAGAGTGATAATTTCATTTTAGAATGACTGCACACGAAGCACTAGATTGACCTTCTGCCAGGTAATCACTAAAATAACTGATTTTATGAGAAACACCTTTGACATTAGAGAGTGCCTTGAGAAACCCGAACATTTCAGTTTGACAGATATGTTTATCCCATTCCTCTTGCGAATCTTGTCACCTTTTTTTATTTTAAAATATCAAAAGCACCTTCCTCCAACTATTAGACATCCCTGACTGTTCACTCACCCTTTAATGCTGTCTCTGTGTTAGAGTCTTGTTTGTCTTTAAATAAATAAATGTTTAGCTCAATATTAGGCTTAGAGCTGCTTGCACTAAACCTCTTTCTGTGACTACATGCACCGCAATATTTTCCTTTTAGTTTTGTTAGAGGCATGAGACCCATCACTGGCTTGCACACATATTTTCTGTTTGATAATCCAGTAATGGTTCTCTTTGTACATTGTCCAAATGCTGAGGCTTTTTCGTACGTTTTTGGGAGGCTGGCCGGCTGCACATGACAAGAACGCGGTGTAGGGGTGGGTGATTAAAGCGCAACCCCCGATGGCTTTGAGCTCATGACTTGGAGGTTGTTTATCATTTATCTAGACGTTCCCTCACTACTCTTTTTTGCGCTATAAGTCATGGCTCTGATTGCCATTAGCAGACTAAAGGCGCCGCTTAATGGACATGCTGTCCACTTCGCTGCTGTGGGGCAACGGCTCACAGGGCTGGGCTGGGGCAGACTTGTTGGAGGCACCAGCTCAGCCAGGGGTCGGGAGACCCACGTCACCAGGCTGGTACTGCACAGACTGCCTCTTCAGCATGTTTTTGTCATGGAAGTCACCACCAGGAACTGGGAACGTGACCCTTCACCTCTGCTGCAACTCCAAAAAGGCATCGCAGTTACAGCTATACCATGTCCCCTCTTAGAGAGAAAGAAAGAGAGAGAGAGAGAGTAAGAGAGAAAGAGAGAGAGAGAGAGATAAAAGGAGGATGAAATAGGTCAACTCATTCTCCTGAGCGGGGCTTGGTAAACATCTGTGTTTTACCTGTCATTCCCCAGAGAGCTGTCTCATTACCTTTATCTCAGCTCTCAGCGTTCAGCGTGAAATTCCATCCTGCCCTTTCTACTGCTCTACATGCGTGCTATTTTGTCAAACAAGCTCAGCATTCTTCAGTAGATGAGGCGGCAGGCTTTTGTCGAGTGGACCGCACTGTGAGGCGGGCTGGAATATCCCGTGCCGTTACAGGAGACGTGCAGTTGCAGCTCGCCAAAGGTGTGAACGTTTGCAGTGCCTCTTGTCTTTTTTGCCGATGTTGTTTACATGCTCATTAGCAGGCTCAGGCTCTCAATGGGCTCTCGCCCAGGGATATCATGCCGCTTCATCCTGTACGTCCCTGACCAAGGCCCAGCCAATGAGATCTCACTTTTCAATTTCCACTTCAACAGACATGAGAGATTAAAAAAAGACAGATTGTGGGTGGGAAGGAGTCGGGGGCTGGGGGAGTAAAGTGTGTCTGCCGTGTCATCCTCAGCTGCTAGTGGGTGGTCTGCCACTGGCCTTTGTGGAGTTCAGGCTCCTAGTTCCAGCTGCCATTGTAGAATTCAGTTTGAGCGTATCAGCAGAAGCCACGCCCCTAAGGTGCGGTGCCAAAACAGAGTCCACGCTTTCCTCAAGGCCACAGAGGCGGCTGGTCGTGGTGTTGTTCTTTTAAAGAGGCTGTTAAATACGGATCAGCTGTTGAAGGCACTCTTGCCGTTCCCTGCCACCTCCTTCTTTCTGTGTCTGGCTCTCTCTCTCTCTCTGTCTCTATCGCTCGCTCTCACTTTCTCTCTCTCTCTCTCTCTCTCTCTCTCTCTCTCTCTGTCTCTCTCCATCTAAGAATGGGCTGTGCCTCCAGGGCCCACATCACTTACCTGCTGACACACAGGACATGATTGATGAGCAGCCTCGGGCGCTGGAGTCGACTTTGTCAGCTGCTCATAATTTATACATCTTATCTCTGTCAGAAGAAAAAGAAGGAGTGCGGCATATGGAAATGAAACCACAGGTCTTGTTTAGGCTCCCAGTAACATTCAGCACAGAGAGGAAAAACCTGATCGCTATCTGGCGCCTCACTCATCAGGCCTGACCAGGGCTTCCGCCTTCACATGGTTCCTCTGGTTGTGGCTCTGGTGTCCAGGATGGACAGGCCCCAGATGCTCAGCTTGCAGTTGGGTCTTTTTCTAAAACATGGTGGAGTTATTATGCAGAAGTGCCCCTTTGATGCTTGCGGCTTGGGGGACAGTTGATTGGGTTAGTGTTGATACTCTTGACCCATAACAGCATAGTGGCGCTGATGCATTTCAGCAGTGAAGCATCTGGGATTTTTTTTAAAGAGGATGGTTTCTTCATATTAGAGTGACTGCATACTATATGAAGATTGTAAAATAATGGAATCTCCTCCTTATGTTGTTTTCACATTGTCCTGTTAGTGTAGCAGATTTAGGCTTCTGCTTGATTATCAGGGATGAGGTATATAAGAGCATGTGTAGAAGGTTAATATTCAACAAGAATGCCTAACTAAGAGTCCATCATGATTAATTATCCCACTAAATTTTTATTTCCATTTTGATCAGAGCATCCATCACTTATGTCAGATCAATCGTCCACATCCTGGCATTCCCTTTATGAGGGCACACTGGAGATGGCTCCAAGTAATTTCATCTAAGCATGCTTCCAGAAGAAAAAAAGTCCACATGTAGACACCCATATGACAGATTTAACAAGACCACAGATGCACAGTAAAATTTGACATGTTCTAAGTTTAAAACTAGATAAAAACTAAGTAAATGCAATGCCTTAATTGGGATACCATTGAATTTAAATAAATCTTTTAAAAATTGTCTTAAAATTGTCATATCTACCTTTTAAATAAATTACATCAATTGTAAATTAAAAATGGAAAAGTGTATCCTGTGCTAATTACTGATAAAGGTAAATTTGTAAAAAAAAAAACCAAAAAAACATTATATATATATATATATATATATATATATATATATAAAAGAAATTCTTTGGCGTTACATTTGTTACATTTCAGTGATTATTTTAAAGAAAACCTCACAGCCTTTTTGGGTTATTGTGTAATCTGTCATGCCACAGCAGAGAAAAGCACATCTATGTTAATCTGAGATGGCTTCTCTTTCTTTTCTGATGGCTTGGTTGTGTCTATATGAAGAAAAAAAAAGAATTTAAAACCTGAACTTGTAATTTTTATAGTTGATACAGCACTTTGGATCAAGTGTTTTGTTGTTGGTTGTTTTGTTTTATGGGACAACTGTATTTTGGTTATCATAGTGCAGCTAACAAAGAGACTCTGATTTCATAACCCTTTCCTGCTATTGATCTTTAGTCACGCATAAAAGAACTTTCCAAACAAATCATGCATTTTTCATTGCAGTAACAGTGGGTTCAGTTGAAGTCTTTGCATATAGTGCTAAGGTTTGCTTAAAGCTATACTTACAAATGCTGTCTATTTTGCTCTATTGATTCAGTGGTTTTGTATCTTGAATATTGGAGACACTAGTCCCCTGACATCACTTTGCTTTTGCTTTGATCAACATGTTGGCTCTGAGCAATAGTGTAGAATCAAGTAAATTAGTCTAATTATGCAGTGGGGAGATACGGAAGTTTATTGTGTCTCCTGTTGAATATTAAAACTAAATGAGAGTACTGTTCCCTTTTGGGAAAGTATGCTTAGCATTTTGATCTAAAGATGGTATTGTGTTTTGCATCGAAACTTTGTTTGTATTAATAGATTGTTACACCCAAACACAGAACTCATTGTTATGCACATTTTTTTGTGACCTGACATGTAATATAAGGTTTGGTTTTGTAATTTTGTCAACTTTACAAAAAATTGAACCTGTTGTTTTCTAAATCTTATGCTTGGAGCTGTTTATATTGAATGACCTAGTTAAGAAAGTTTCATCAGACATGTCTTTACTTCCAAGAGACATAGCTCGCTTACTGCTAAACTGTTTCATCTATGTGTAGATTTTATGCTAACAATACCCTGTCAGTGTTTTGACTCAAGTGTCTGTTTTTACTTTAAATTAGTTCAGTCCGCTGGGTGCATGTTGACCCCTGTGCCTGTGCCTAGTTCAGGCAATGCAGTCTCAGGTTCCAGATACCAGGTGTTCTGCAGTAATATCTGAATCGGATACAGTATCACTGTGGAATGTTGTAGAATTCTGGGTACAACAGTGGTTAAGAGTCACATGACTGGCAGAGCTAGGCTCCAGTCTTCATCTTGTACAGTTTGAGCCATGACCAGGTGTGTGATAGCAACTTCTCATTTTAAATGAGTTCATTCCTGCCTGAAAGAAGTACAGTTTGGCCAGTCCTCTGGAAATCTTGGCAATATTACTCACATGGCATCAGAAAGTGTTTTGTGTCATTGAGTTGATCCATGTTAAACTGTTAGATTGACAACATTTCATCCCATCTTTGATTTCAGTATGCACCTGAATAGGTCTATCATTTTTACTGACCTTCATATTTTAGCTTTGAGGACTTTTCCCTCTTGATTTACAGAAGATGTAATTTATCCAAGAAAACTCTACCTTATTACCAAGTAGTTGAGGGAGCTCATCATCATTTTGACCCATTAGGAGTGTTTGCATGCTAATAAGTGCTAATGGCCAACAGCCACGTGACCGAGCCTGGCACACAGGAGTGCTGCTCCCTTTGCCCAGCTGCCTGAGGTATGCAGCTGGCTGGGGTATGTAGCAGCCTGGGGTATGTAGCTGGCTGGGGTATGTAGCAGCCTGGGGTATGTAGCAGCCTGGGGTATGCAGCTGGCTGGGGTATGTAGCAGTCTGGGGTATGTAGCAGCCTGGGGTATGTAGCAGTCTGGGGTATGCAGCTGGCTGGGGTATGTAGCAGTCTTGGGTATGTAGCAGTCTGGGGTATGTAGCAGCCTGGGGTATGTAGCTGGCTGAGGTGTGTAGCTGCCTGGGGTGTGTAGCAGCTTGGGGTATGTAGCAGTCTGGCGTATGTAGCTGGCTGAGGTGTGTAGCTGCCTGGGATATGTAGCTGCCTGTGGTATGTAGCTGCCTGTGGTATGTAGCTGCCTGTGATGCGTAGCAGCTTGGAGTATGTAGCTGGCTGGGGTACGTAGCTGCCTGGGGTATGTAACTGCCTGGGGTATGTAGCAGCCTGGGGTGTGTAGTCCTCACTCCTTTCTCAGAATGATGTCTACTCTATAGGAAAGATAGAATGGACTGCCTAGCTAGGGCTTTCTCTATCTCCACATTTTTTACAAAGGTATTTCACTCATTGAACCATATGTGCCAATGTATGTGAATGTGTTTCAGAAATGGTGCGGGTGTGCTGGTGGAGCACACCTGCCTGGGCTTGCTCGTCCATATAGGCTTGTTCCCATGTCCAGGGGATGGATTTTAAGAATCGCCCCCGCAGGAAATAATTCCAGAAGTGATGTTGTGGTGACGGCGGCTGCTGTTGTTGTCAGGTGTTAAATAACACTTTGGACCAAGGACAGCCAAATGACAGAGTCCTCTCTGAGAGAATCTAAAAACAGGAAAAATATAGTGCAGAGAGGCAGGAAGGACTTCTCAAAGAGGTGACCATCAGTACAGTGCTGCAATGTTTGGCAGCACACTGCTGCCATGGTATAATTGGAGAGAAAACATATATGGGTGCAAATAACCGCCTGTCAGGGGCATTAAAAGGAATATGGTTGATGGCTGAAAGAGGGTGAGAGAGACAGAGAGAGCAGGGGAAAAGTGGAGGCTAAGTAAAAGGCAGATGAAATGGAAACAGAGTGTTTGTGTTTGTGTGTGAGTGTGTCTGTGTTTGTGTGTGTGTGTGTGTGTGAGTGTGAGGGGGAGGGGAGAGAGAGAGAGAGAGAGAGAGCGAGAGAGAGAGAGAGAGAGAAAACACATGAAAATATGCCAGATAATTGTTAGCTGCTTGGCCACGTTGTGTGTTGTTTGTGAATCCACGAAAAGTTTCCCGAAAAATTGATGTTTTGTTGTTTGGTGGCACTTTGATTGATTTGTGACATGTTTTGAATGCATGCAAGGTTCAAATGGAGAAAAGGTAACATTAAAGATGACATCAACAGCAAAAGTGGTCATCTGACAAGAGATGGGTGTGCTTAATGCACAGAGGTGGCAGGGGCGATCAAAGCATTCTCTATCATTAGCACCAGATAGCCCTTGTGTGCAGTCGTCAGGCTGGGCGAGCAGACAGAGCACGTTGTGCTAGACGGCTGGAACCTAAGAGGCACCAGCTGCAGTAGAACTGCAGCCAGAGGCCCAGCCTGGGGAAGATGGATTCAAACAGAAAGCCACATTTAACCCCACTGGGCCTGCAAATATTGTTTTCTTACACTATCCTAAGATTGTACTTCTAAGTAAGTAAACATTGCTTGCTTGCTTTATTAAGGGGAAAAAAGCACACATAGCTCTTTGTGGGCTCTTGCTATGATCTGAGTGGTGCTCCTCGAGGGCCAGGGAGAGCCTCCTGCCGAGCCATTTACCGCCACCCCAGCCCCTCTTTGTTTAGCTGCAAAATCTTAAAAAGCGAAGCCGTGCTCAGCACGCCTTTCGGGAGCACAACCCTCTGGCTTTGGTGATGTGGGGGCCTTTCCTTGCTTTCTCGCACCTCTCGTCTCTCCCCCCCCCCCTCGCGTTTGAAAGCTAGCCTGACCCCCGCCCCAGCCGAGCATGTCAAAATGGTAATGAGGAGCTTGCGGAGTGGCGAGGGGTTAAATAAAGTCTTCATAAGCTGTCGCCCAACATTTATTTATTTATTTACCTGTGATGTTTTGCCACTTTCCTCAATTATATCCCCGGACAGAGCTCGTCTTGTTTCTGGAGGCAGCTGTGCAGGCGGCCATTGTCTGGGCTCAGATTGCTGCTTTAGCTCAGTGGCCACCCTCATTAATCATCCCTTCAGACTATTTATAACGGCAGAGCTGCCGCGCCATCGGCTTTTGTCATGGTGGCACCCTGTTTGGTGGCGGGAGGAAGCCTAATTATTAACTGTTAAAATGACAGTCGGCGCTGTTCCGTCAGCCAGCAGACTGACAGGCAGACCGAGAGAGAGGCCGTGGAACGGCGGAGAGCCACCTGACCCACTTTCCCCTCCCTCGCCGAATCTCCCGAACTGCATCCTGTTGTGGTGTTCCTCCGCGGCATCCTATCTCATGAGCTAACAACCGCTGCTGCGCTCTGAGGTAGATGATAGATGCCATTATGTTTCATTTGAGTTCGATGGCGACTGGCACTGTTTGCCTGGTTTATTGTTTGACAGGTGAAAGTAAGAGTGAGTTAGTTTGGATATGTAAATGGTTAGTTTCTCAAAATAGATGCATGCATGGCTGCAATTAGTGCTTGATTTGTCTGACAGTTGTAATTTTGCTCTATTGTATAAACTCTCTCATTTGAGCAAGGATGGTATCTTCTCTTCTCAAGTTGCCAGTGGTGTCACAATAGATTCACAACATCATTTAGAGAACAGAGTGGCTGTCAATCAAACTTTACCTTGACTTATCAAACTCAGACATATCTGTGCCCCCGGTTAATCTGATTTATCAGTGTGATGTGAATTATTGCGGAGTCCCGTTAGTGTTAAGACTGGAGCTGGCCGGCTGAGGGGTGACTGCTGAGGAGGATGAGCAGAATATCTCCTGTGCAGAATGACAGTCTTTGTTCTTTGTCTTCTGACACTATGGCAGACAGCTATCAGGAAGAAAGAGAACTCACTGCGAGCTGGTACAAAAAAATTGAGAGTCAGACTCCTCCCCCCCCATCCTCCCTAAGCTTGAGATCCCCAAATAATGAAAGGGATCAAGCTGCTGTCACTGTCACAGTACAAACATAAACTTTTCTGGCACCTAATAAATAGGCACCGTGGCATTGTTTTCAGAGCCAGACAGGTGTGTCTGGTGCACTGCTGATGGCTTCTATTATTCTGCTGGGGAAGCGTGTTTGCTTTCTTGTCATATATTGTCACACATCTCTCTCGTGAGAGGAGGGTGGCTTGAAAGATGGCCAACAGTAATTATACACATGCCTCCCATCGCTGCCTCGCGTTTGGTTCGTCTTCTGCTAGCAGCTGAACTGTTAGCTCGTACCCTCACGGCATGCGCTACAGCGTGTGTTTCTCCTACATCTCGTTCGTTAAGCTGTGCGTTGATTGCATGCTCGTTAGCCGTCGCCGCTGCAGCGAGAGGGGAGGGGAGGGGAGGGGAGGGGAGGGGATGGTTGGGGGGATGCCTGCTACTCATCACTGCCGCGTGGTTAAAAGCTCCGATCCAGGCACAGGCGATGACATTATTTGCACCTGAATGGCAGGTACATCAACATCTCCTTGTAAGCGCCTGAAAAGGGGGACAGTGGAGCCCTTTGTTCTCCCCGCAGGCAACTTTGGGCTTTGACAGCCCGTTGATGGATATTATCATTCTTAATGTCAGTAAACAGTGCCATGGAAGATAGGGAACCTGCTTTCTCTCAGTCCTCTAGGCCTCATTTATCTTTCTGCAGCCCCAGCACATTTAGAAAAGGGAGCCGGAAGTGCGCGACAACTCCGGGATGAGGGAATCTCTCCATCCTGTTCAGTGTCGGAGTAGGCTTTGACTCAGACTGGGCCCTTTTTGGAATGTGTTTGGACAACTCCTGATAGCAGCCTGTCATTGGAAGGCTATGCGTGCCACTCTTATTCTCGCAGTGTAAACAGTTTGCTTAAGTAATCCAGTCCAGAATGGGCTTTACAGGTTCAGTGTGTCTTTCTGATACAGCAACAGTGCTCTTTTATCTTGAACATGCTGCGAGACATTTTTGTTCCATTAAACCTTCATTGTGTAGAAGCACCCCCTGGCACCAGGCCTGGCTCTCCTGCTCTGGCTGGAGATGGCACACTCGCCCAGAGCAGGAACCAGCTCTTGAGGCATGGAGAGCCCCTTACGAACACAAGCCCATGACTGTGTGCTGCCCAGCCACGAGGCAGATTCACTGCAGATTTGCTGCAGACAGGCTATGTCTGGGTTCTGCGGGCCCCTCTACCTCCGCACAATTAACATGTTCATCAGCCTGTGAGCAGTGCTGAGAACAGGGGGCAGGCCTGTAATTGAAAAAGCATGTGGTGCTGTTGGCAGGTGATAGCAGAGAGATGCACCTGCTTGCCAGGGTGGGGTTGGAGGGGCTAGTGGGAGGTGGAAAATAAGACTACAAACTAAATCAATAGATCAGAGCTTCAGTGTAGAGGTCTGGAGAACTGTGTCTGGTCAGGGAGTCAACAAGCCATGCTTCTCCAGCAACCGCACCTCCGCCCCACGTGTATCATCAATTACCATACAGTGTCTGTGTGCCCAACTCATCTCGCCTTTCTCCCCTTCTGACCTCCACTGCCACTCCGACCTGTCTGTCTCTCACACTCGCGCTCTGTCCATCCCTTGCTCCTGCACTCTGTACATCCCTTACTCTTGTGCTCTATCCATCCCTCACTCTCATTCTCTGTACATCCCTCACTCTCCCACTCTCTCACTATCCTCCCTCGCCAGTGACCCCCCCCCCCCCCCCCCCCACTCCATCCCCAGCCAGAGGAGCTGCTCTCATCCTCTCCAGGGGCAATGCATCCTCCAGATCCTGCAGATCTGCCCCTCTTCCACAGGGAGCATGCCCCTCTTCCACAGGGAGCGTGCCCCTCTTCCACAGGGAGCGTGCCCCTCTTCCACAGGTGCACGGGTTTCCCCTCTCATCCAGCAGACAGCTCTCTCTCAGTCTCCTTCCCCGACACTGATGCGGCATGCAGGCATTATCAAAGGAAGGAATCTTTCACATGCAATTATGGCAGAAAATAAAGGTGATGAAGTGCTCTGTGGAGAGGGAGGCAGCGGATCAAAGGGCTCTCGTGATTAGCATGAGAGTCCACTGCTCATCCCTGGGAATTCCACAGGTCTGCCTAGAACACCAGCAGACAAGATAATGGCTGTGGCGAGTGACAGAGAGTGATTATGAACACATCTCATCTGACCTAGCCAGAGTGGGCTCCCTCAGTAGTCTGGGGCCAGCTCTGGGCATCGGATTCACTAAAGGCCTATTTTGTCATTGCGGCAAAGTTGCTGTATTTTTCCAACCTGCAGACAGCTGTTTGCTTACTTAAGGTAAAGACTGTATTAGATAAACACTGAGTTCTTCCTGACATTAGAAAACGGGGCTGATTTTAACAAAGATCTGAGATTTACATATCTTCTTTGTAAAGTTATGACAAAAACCACCTCATAAATAAGTAACTAAGCTCTGTTTCACAGGATCAGGTAATGGAGATGAGAATGGAAGCTGCATGTTGAGGGGAGTGCAGGAGCTGCGGTGAGAGTGGATGGTGGCAGTGCAGGGAGAGGTGCACGTGCCTGTGCTCCCCCTGTCTACGCCCCGCGGTACTGCACTCTGACAGCTTGCTCTCACAGTCTGGCCCCTATGCGCTTTCCAAGCCCACTAACGCACGTTCACGTGCTTCTTTGTAGCTCAGGTGGTGTGAAGCTGGCATCTGCTGACCACGGCTGTCACTGAGCCCGTTCAGTGCCGGGGTTCAGCTCTTCTCAGGGTCGCCGGGACAACCTGGACAGGTTTCTTCTGTCAAGCCATCATCTTTTCTATTCTGTGCACCTTTTTCCTGTTTTGTTGTTGTAGTCCCGTTCCTGCTGTATTGTATGCCCACTGTTTTTGGGACAGTGTGGACAGTTTGGACTGTGTTTCTGCTGACTAAAATGTGGGCAGAGGACATCCATGAGTAGACTTCTCATTATGGCCATCAGAGGGGATGAAAGCAGGCTGTCCTCCATGATCACTCTCATCTTAACTCCTGACAGCTTTAATAAAAACAATTTACACTCCTCTCTTCTGCATGCCAAAGGTGAAATAATTTTGACTGACATTCCAAAGAGTATTCTGACAATCGTGAAGAAAGGGCGACAAGAGACTATACTAATTTGATGCCTGTGATACAAAAGCGGTGTTGAATTGATCCAAATCACATCCTTGCCAAGCATCTCTCAAAGAAAATTGAGTGTTTTTCATTGCAACAACAAATTAGTCATCAGAGCAATTCTCAGTTCAATTGTCAACTAGCACAAGCTTACATTTTAGAGTAGCTCATGCTTTCAAATTAAAGATGGAATTTTCCAGAAGGTGGGGGTTTTAAGGGGCTGAGAGTCAGTGTTAAAGAGCAGTGGCTCAGTCACTACAGGATGTCAGAAAACATGCTTAATTGGTAATGATTAGGGCTCTTGGAAAGCCGATTCCCCTCTTTTTTCAGGGGAAGTGGGAGAGGGCGTAATTGTGCTGCATAATCCCGTGCCGCATTGCCCTTTCATTCAGCAAAGGAGATCAGAAAAGAGAGATTTGCAGGCCAGACCACCCTGAGCTCCTCAAGCCCTGATCTCCATGCCTGTTGGATGAGAGTCGGGTCGTTGGGCCTCATTTTGCTCAGGGTCAGAACCTCTGTGAGGTCAGCTGGAAGCTTCCACCTCCCTTTTAAAGTTTGTGACTGAGGGATACAGAACTCACATTGCAAGCGCATTCAGTGTTGAAAAATCATACCACTTTACATATGTGAATCCTTAATCTTTGTGTAATTGGGCCTATATTGCAAGCAGTTTATCAGAAGTTTATTTGACTCCTGTTTTTCCTGTGCTGTCATAGCATCTGGTGGATAACCCATTAAACTTTGATTGGTCCATCAGAGCAGGTGTTTCCGAGCAGTGCTAGTGGCCTCTGTGAGGTCCATGTGCCATACCCCAAGCTATCCGGACAGGGAACACAAACCCGCCTACCTGACAGAACATTCTCTCACCAAAACAGAGCACTCTCTCCCACACTGTATCGTTACACTCTCTTGAACCCCAGTCCCCCCACCCCTAGTCCCCACTCTTATTCTCTATTTTTACAGAGGGTGTTGGTGTAGGGGTGCGTGCTTATGTGTGAGAGGGAGCAGGAAAGAGAGGAGCAAGGAGCGGCAGCTTGGTGCTCGGGGTGGGTGGAAGAGGCATGGGGGGTGTTTCCTGGCCCCGCTGGCCTGTGTTTGAAGTGAGCCCCAGGCCCTGGGAGCAGGTCTGATCTCTGCTCGGGGAATCACAGCCGCCCTCTGCAGGCTCCAGGCCACTGCCAGCAACAGCAACAGCAGCTGCACAACAAAAAAGAGCAGGGAATAAAGGCGACCAGGAACCTTAGATGTTCCTCATGGCCAGCCCCTTATGACATGCTGACATCATCAAAAACAACAGATATCCTACCGAGTGCAGCTCTGTCTCATGGAAGTGAGAAGCATTTCTCCCCTGGTTTGAACGCAAGATTGCAGCACCTTTTCTTCCCCCACAATTGTAGACATCAGTCAAATGAGAAGCTTATTTCTGTAGTAAACTCTTGTCTTAGTGTCTTTTGTTAGAACATACGTGTTCATCATATTTAATTCCATTTATCGTAATGCAAAATGCACACGTCAAACTTAATCATCATAGTGAACCGACTTTAACCTTCCCAGATGCAGATTTAGGAGAAAAATGACAAACAGGTGTCATCCATCATGACTAAGTCATGTTGTTTTTGTGAGCTGTCTGAAAGCTGTTCAGCTCTGTGGTGGTTGTAAACTGTTGCTTATAAGACAGGGAGAGAGAGGGTAAGAGTGTGAGAGAGTGAGAGAGAAAGCTGAGTGTCATTGTGTCAGTGTGAGGTCTGGACTGTGGAAATGTTTGGGTCCAGATAAGCTTGTGCTTGACAAGAGAGTCCAGATGCTTTTATATTATAAACTGTCATGTTGCACTGGGACAGATAAACCCATTGATGGGGTTCAGGACACACTGCAACCACACACAGCCCCAGATGAAGGACCTTGGCTACAGCTTTGGTTTGGCTTTCATAAAGGAGTGCAGTGTCCTGAGCTATCCAATCCACACGTGCTGTGTCAGGTTCTGCTTGCACTGGCTGGTTCTCAGGAGCATAACCGTGTACAGGTGGCTCATTTCTGGTGTCATAGGAAGTTAGCAATGGTCACCCGCTGAAAGGTTCTCAGTTATATGTTAACATCCACTGAGGTTGGGGTCATTATGCCCTCTACCCACAGTGGCAGCGTTCAGGCACGGCATGACCTTTTGTCTCCTGAACTCCAGTGTGAAGTACGCTGCCACTGTGTCATTGTTTACTTTAGCCCTGCTCATCCACCAAAGTGAAGGCACAGTAGAAGCCGGTTTGCTGTGCTGTACTTCATTATCTAAATGCAGTGACAGCACAGACTCTCCGCACTGATAAAAATACAAAGTAATCCACCTTGACTGTCCTGCCTGCAACCAATTCATTAGCTTTCAGAGGAGAGCGGCAGGAGCGGACTGCACTCCTGTCTGAATTGGGTTTTCAATCTCGTCACTTGAGCCGTAACACACTCTAACACACTCCCATCAGGGGACTGCCTTGGAGCTCCGCACTTCACCCCCTTTCATTTGCACCTCATCTCACCTTTAATTGCGCTGAGCGTGAGAGCAGTGCCCAGGGCCCGAGCAGTGGCGGAAGAATTCTCGCTCGCTCTCCCAGATTGTCTCGCTAGTGGTTTTTAACAGCAGGTTCGCACATTCATTTCTTATGCACTTCTTACTCCTGACTGACGCGTAACGACATTGTTTATTTCCCAGTATAAAAGGAAGAAGTGAAGGGATGAAGAATTGCATGTATCCATTAGATGGGGCGTGGTGTATTACCTCTGGAAGATGGATTGTGGTGGTTTTGGATGTTCCATAGACCAGTGAGAACATAGCTCAGTGGTTGCTTAGTGATGCATTTCCTTAGCAAATGTCATGGGCCTGTAGTCTTACTGTCACACCATTAGGGTAACATCATTATGCGCACGGCCTGTCTCATCCTGAAAAGAACAGAATAATTCCTGTCGAAAATTGAAGCAAATTGTTTAGGAACGTTTCTTTTTTTTCTGCAGCAGCGGCAACCACAGACCAATCATTTTGCTACGCTTCAGGTATGCCAGATAAATGAATGGCCTTTTTGAGCACTTGCAAGAGCAGGCCTGCTGAATAAATCATGAGCATGCTGCCAGAGCGAAATCAGCTGCTGCCCGGCGGCCACACCTGCTCCGGAGTGATGCCAGGTGTCGGGGGTGGAAGTCACCGTGCTACCCTGCTGCTACTGCCACCACCACCGTGGCCAGCTCCACCGCAACCCGCCTGTGTGCACTTGCCTAACATAGCAATGAGGGCGGGTCCGTATGTGCCCCTGTGTGGGTGTGTGTGTGGGTGTGTGTGTGTGTGTGTGTGTGTGTGTGTGTGTGTGTGTGTGTGTGTATGTGTATGTATGTGTGTGTGCGTGCACGCATGTGTATGTGTGGGTGCATGTGTGTGGAGGAGCACTGGCCTCCGGCTCTCAGGCGGTCACACTCTACAGCTCTCTGCCACCACGGACATGTGCCCGGAGCGGCGAGCCATGGTGCTGAAATGATGGCCACTTGGGCCGCTCCGACTCGGCCAGTGTGATCACAGCTTAAGGTCTGATGTTTGGCAACAGAGAGCTGACGTATCAGATCAGTGCCCAGACTCACAGAAGCTGAAGGACTTTAGACGGTCACCACCGGATTAATAAACGCTTTGTTGAGAAATGTATGATGTTTGCCTGTGTCACTCCACAGGGCTAATAGGCCTTCGCCAGCGCTGCTGGCCTTCTGACCCCGGCTCTGGCTTGGCTCCGGTGAGCGCTCTCCTGCTGGACCTGTCAGCTATTAGACTGCAGATCTAGCCAGATTCAGAGCCTGCTCCTACTCACCTCACCACAATGAGCATTTATGACTCAGTGCTCACAAAAAGGGTGAATGTATTATACATACTCTTGACTTCTCATAGAGCAGCCTATGACTTTCACTGCAAAAGCATTCTGCTCAAGAGTCTCACCTTCATCATCATCTGAGTCTCAAGTCCAGTTGGAACCCTGTTTTCAGCTAGCCTGTGAGACAGCTCAGGGAGAGCTTTTTCTTTGTGTTCAAACAGGAAAGAAGTAGGTCAACGATAAAATAAGAACTATATAAACTTCCCCAGTTGTTCCAAAAAGTTAAAGTGGTGGAATGAATGAAGGAACGAACAAATGAAGGAATGAATGAATGAATGAATGAATGATTTCATCACTGAATAAATTAATACCTCTATGAAAATTAATACAGATACATAGAGGAGCTGCTCATTAACTGTTTAATAGAAGAAATATTTAGCAAATATTGACACTGTGCCTTTGCAGAAGTAAAATATCATCATGTGTTCAGTATTTATGATAGATGGATTAATTGTATAGCTGTAAAAATAACACAAAGAGCCCCCCTTTTAAAAATATACTTTAGCTGGTACTAACCAAATTTGCTATCTTGTTACAATTCTCCATAAGGTCCATTTGAAGACTTGTCAGACTGTGGTGTTACCTGCTTAACCAAACAAGGACTGAACAGAGACTGGAGTACTCCTCTAATAGCTCCTCATCACAGCTCTTCACAGTCATCATTTGCAAAACTTAATGAATAGGTTAATAAAATAGAATAGTTTAATTATGTTTTACTTCCCAGATTGTTAATGGTGCCAGAGTAGCTCAATTGAATAATGCAGTTTCTGTTATTAATTATCAGTAAGTGAACTTGTTTAAATGATATTTTATAGCCTCTTGATAAAATTACAGCTAGAGGCAGTGTGGTGATAGACAGACAAAGGCCATGGACAAATGATCATAAACTGTTAGCTTGTTTCCAAAGGGTTTTATGTTAATCTCTTAGTGCTTAAGTACCCCCCCAATTAACATATCAGGAGGAGCTGCCTTCCAGCAAGGCTTGCAAATTGAAGTGCTCAGATAAAAAAAGAAAAAAGCCATTCAGATGAAAACCAGAGGAACGGCAGGCTATCACACTGAAGTGTACAGGAATTTTTACGTGCACAAATGTGTGTGTGTGTGTGTGTGTGTGTGTGTGTGTGTGTGTGTGTGTGTGTGTATGATCAAGGAGGTACAACGATTTCATTATCTCTCATGGGCTGTGACACGAGATGTCTCATTCAGGGTCCTTTGCCTTTGTCTGGCACTAAAGCGGTCCACTAACAGGCAGATGAATGGCTCTCATCGTCGGCACCATCTGATGAAGGAACACGCTTGCATATCAGCCCCACTGGCTTGATATGCAAATGTGGCACGCCAAGAGGGCCACAGGGAGATATGTCTCTTTGTTAGGCCTTCACAGCCCTGTGTTTCTTTTATGCTAAACACAATCGTATCCGCTGTGAGAGCACAGGCACCCATCTTGTAAATCAGCCTGCATCTCTGATAGGTTAAACTAACAATGCAGTGTGCTCCTGGAAAGGACACACATTATTAATAGACTAATTGACAGCTTTGGATTTCTTTTCCTTTCTGTGTTTTGTCTAGAGAGATTTCTGTTTTTCAGTTTTATTCATGAAAGAATAAATACATGTCTTAACATATATGTCATACTAGGTGTTTTATGTGTATATTACAATAAATAACCAGTGCACTTGCTTCCTAGCTGCTGTTGAAGGCCATCACATGTCTTGGGAGGATTTCCAGACAATATGGATAAAGAGGATAAAGGCTCTGTCAAAGAACAAAAAAACAAAGATCTGGCATTGTTTCATCTTTCATTTTGTGCATTATGGTCTCTCAGTTTAGCCATTAACAGCATTGTAGAGTTTTGAAGGACTCCCTTGAGTGAAAAACTGACACACCCTCCTTGAATTACCCTTAGTAGCTAAATCCAAGGCCTCTGATACGGCCAACATTTCCCAAATCTCCAGACATCGCAGTCATGAGAGATTCACGTCCCTTCACCCAGAACTCCTCCTTTCTCTTGTGTCCTGTGTCCACAAAGCCATTGTGTTATTGTCCAGATACGGGAATAAAGCACTTCTCCATGTTCTTTTCCCCGTGTAAATACAGTAGAAAAGGTCTGGCCAGACTTTTAAGCTTGATGAACACTTTTGCCTTCAAACTAAATTCCATTGTGTCAGGCCCTATAACTTATTGCACATGATTACAAAGCTACAGATATAATAAATTACACTGATGGACAGAATTATCCTCAGTGCTTCCTGCACTACCCAGTGACGCACACTAGCTTAGTGCCCCTGACAGCAGCTCTCTGATTTAGCACTGGCGAGGAGGCCAAGAGGGAAACAGAAAACATTCAGGCCAGGCATGACACTGGCCCTCAGCCTACTTTAGAAAACGGTCTCCTATTCAGCAGTAACGTGCCACCATTAAAAAACAGAGCAGCATCTCAAATGATAAAATGGTTTGGCATTTTTTCCCCCGTAAGAAGAAAGTTTATAATTTCAGTCATGGAGGGGATTTGTTTGGCACAACAGTCTGTGAAAGGGGAGTGGCTTACACTGACCAGAGCCTGGGTCTCGCGCATTGAACGGATGGGTCTGCTCTTGACATGTCACGGGCAGAGACAAACAGAGTAAAGCCCAGGGAGCTCAGCACTGGCATGGGCCTGACTAATCTATCTCACTGAGAGACAGATTAAATGCAAAGTCCAGTACAACATTCTGCTGCCTCAATCAGGGGACTGACTGCCAGTGCTCTAAATAATAAATGAGGCCTGGTTATTGAGAGACCTGGATATTTTTAAAGAACATAGTCTTTTAAGGCAAGGCTTGTGGGCCAGGCTACGTTTAGACCAGTAAGAGAGCTACCTATCACAATCACTGTTTGTTTGGTTGTTTTTAGTTTTTTGCTGCTTGAGCTGTGGATGGCTTTATTGTTGTTCAGAAGCGGCTGCTGCTGGTTCTGTACTAGATGCAAAAAACCCAACCCAGCCCAGCCCTGAGCGCTGACATGTAGTTCTCTCTTTGAGGAAGACTGTCTAGTGTGCCAGTTTCAAAACGTTTTGAAAGTTGGATGACATTGGATTTACATTTTTTGATGGCAGAACTTTTGTAGAATTTGAGATTCTCCTTAAAATGTTCACTTGAGAGTAGAATTAATTAATTCTGTCTTGTTTTTTTGAGAAAGGAGAGAGATGGTGAAGGAGAAGAGAGACGACAGGCGACTACAATTAGTCCAGAGTCCAGGAATGTGGTTACATTTGCAGTAATGCAGGTGCTTGCACTTAGTCTTCCATTTCACTCTGTCATAGTAGACTGAAAATCTTTCCACACCCATATTTTAAGTCTGACTCACATCGGTATTATTACTTACATTGACAAAATATTTCTTGTATTACAACATGTTATTTACCTTTCAAAATGCCTTAGGGCATTAATTGCTTTATTGTAAGGAGGCAAGGTTAAAAAAGCATTTCATAATGTAACGTTTCTCTTTCCTCTTAAAAAGAGGAGAGTTCCTATTTAGCTGTGGTTGGAAAAAGGAAATTGGGTTTAAATGTCTCTGTGTCATTAGTTCAGCACAGGGTCACAGCTGGGCCTCTCTAAGTATAATTGTGCTGCTTGATTTATCTCTAAAGGAGCCAAAATGCCTATAAATCTCCTAACAGATCTTTGTTGTAGGATTCTCTCACTGATAAATAACCCAATGCAAAATAAATGCCCTGTGAATAGATATGAATTATTCATTTTGATAGGCCCTTAAATGTGTATATTGTGTTAAGAAAAGTCAAGGTGTTGCTTTCTTATCTCCAGTTTCGCTGATGATAGAGAATGTGAGGTTGGCTGCTTTCTCTGAGTAGCAATAAACTTTATTTCTACCTTAGCCATCAACTAGAGGCTCCACACATAAATAGGCTTTATGTAAATCTGTCAGCACCAAGTCTGTGCTGGGGCTCCTGTGTAGATATTGGCCTGTCTGGAAGTTTATGACAAAGTTTAAAATCATTCATTAAACTGACCTGCCGGTAAATCCACTTACTGGAAAATTGCCCCTGCTCTTCTATTTGGTTTGTAGATGTGATCACGAGTCCATTTTTAACTTAATTAATTGGCCGTTTCTGTTGACAAGAAATTTATGCCGTAATAATTTGCTGGAAATAGATGCAGAGCATTGGAAATGAGATATCCATCATAGCCTTGTGTTCCAGCAGCTGCAGCACAGCTAATATGAAAGTATTTCAGCCACCGACGACCCTGCTGTTTGTGCAGTCAAGATTATATATACCCACGATCCATTGCCTGCCTGAGAGGTGCTCATGGAGGTCTATGATAACAAAGAGTTTGTGATTTATGGCCTGCTGTGAAAGCAGAACTTGATGAGATTAAACAATTTCATAGCACAAGTGTTTCTCAGACCCCTGATTTGTAGTAGTGAGGTGATGGTAAATCAGGTTTATATATCTGAAAGCCTGCTCAGCAAAGGAGTGCAATTACTGTTTAAGACAGCTACTTTTTATTTAATTTTTATCTGGGGTTTGTCTCCTTTATTCTCTTGGCTGTCAGGGAGGTGCTCACCTTCATAAGTCCTTCTGGCTGGGAGGGGAGGCTGCTGGGAGGAGAGGAGGCCCTCCTATCTCTCCCTTCCAGCCCCGTACACTGTAGCAGCCCCAGCAGCATCACACGGCTCCAGCCCAGCACTGCACCCATAGGAGCCACTCATGTTCCTCCTGGCTTTTTCTCCCCCTATTGTTCGCCATGTTGTCTGGTGTGAGTAAGAACAGTATGGCGAGTGTGTTATTACTCACGCTCATAAAAACTGACAGCCTGTAATCCTACAGCTCGCCCGTCCAAAGAATGTCCAATATCTGCGAGTTGGTGAGTCATTTCTAAGTAGTCGGAAACAGTCTGAACTACTTGTTTTACAATCATGAAAAACAAATACATTTTACATTTGTTATAGGTGGTGTGTGGATCTAGTGCTAAGTTGTTGGGTTTTTTTTTTTTTCATTTTAGCCATGAACAGTTTCAAGGAAAAAAATAAGACCCTTTAAAATTAAAAAATAATGCTTCATTCCTTGGCTGTAATTGTCTAATTCTTAGCTTTTTATTGTCTGAAATCACTGTTTTTAAAGCGAAGCAGTTTGAGTTATCAAGTTTCTCTTGTGTGTATGATATGCAATATTATAATTCATATTCATTTGTTGTTAGATAAAACAACAGAGAGCAGAGATCAAGCAAGTAACTAATGAGCATATTTTTATAACCTGTGTGTGTGTGTATGTGTGTGTGTGTGTGTGTGTGTGTGTGAGAGAGAGAGAGAGAGTGAGTATGCCTTTGTGTCTGTATACGTGCATGTGCAAACGTGCCTGTACGTGCCTGCTTATGTGCGTATCACCCCATATCTCCCCTGCAAACATCAAGAGATCTCATTATTTAGACACGTCTCGTTTTTGTTTCTTCTCCTGTACACCCGGAGTCAAAATTAGTTTTCATCCCGTGTGTGATCTCTGCTGACTCCGGCATGCGGAAAGTAAGGAAAATGGCACTCTTCCCATCAGGGCTGAGTCAAACACGCACTTCACAGAGCCCCACTCACAGCTAAGCATTGCTAAGTAACCTTCACATTTCACTCGTGTGAAGAGCTAATTTCCTTTAAGTTCACATGTCACTTTCTGTGCCTGGGCTTTGTGGCTCGTCTTCTGATGTCTCCGAGCATCTAATTGCGTAGGAAACATCCCAGACAACCCGGTGTGACAGTCCCGCTCACAGAATCTTCAATTATTTAACATCCTGCATACTTGAAAACATTCCTGACATTAGATACAGCTCCTAACCGGAACAGAAAGAGCATGGTGTGTCACCCTTTTATGGGTGTGTATAAAATAGGAAGAGGACAGGAGAGAGACGCTGGAGCAGTTGGAAATGGAAATGGAGGTTAAAGAATGAATTGCTCAATTTTTTTTTAAATTTGGAAATTCAGTATTCAGCAGTATAATAATAACCTTTCTGAACCCTTGGATAGTTTCAGGTAGATCTATTTTTTTGCATGCCCGTCATGTGCAAACTCTCTTGGTTTAGTTTAATGACATATGTTAGTCTTTGTGTGATGCATATCTGATGTAGACGAGCTTAATGTACCTTTACGTTCTGCTGACACTTTAGCCCTTAGGGAGGGCTGCTATCATGCTTATATCAGCGATCTACATTTCCACAGAGTGAAAGAGCTGTGAATATGTAACAGTGATTGTTAGAGCTAAAACTTAACCCAAAGGACGAATCAAACCTGGCCACCGGCAAGCCTCCATGGCTCTGATTAAAGGGTTAAAGGTGTCTCAGCATTCCATTTCTAACAATCCTAGAAGTAACATAAATGAATAACAGTGTTAAACTGCACTCAGCATGGGATGAACTGGAAAGCCCCCCGAGCCTGGACGTTTTGGTGCTTTTCTTGCAGCAGCACGGGTGCTGTTTAAATGACCAGGGCTGAACTCAGAGAAGCACTCCGCGATAAAAGGTCAGCTGGCTCTTTAAAATTCAACCCTTAAAAAGCAAGTTAAGTGTGGCGCTTGTTGATATGGGCGATTAACTTCCTTTTTCGCCCAACCTTTGCTTGTGTAACACAGGGACATACACAGCAGCGCGGCTCTGGAAAGCACCCGGGCCGTTTGGCTTCATGCTCCAGGCAAAACTGTTTCGCTTGTGATCACTGATCATATGATCCATTTGCCGAGCACAAGCTCATTGAAGTAGAACTGGTAAATCATTAAATACATGCTCGCCGCCAGTCACGCTGGGCTCCCACTACAGAGCACTCTCTTAGTCGTGAAAGTGTGGGCACCATTACATCCAGCCACCCCCACCCCCCCCATTACCTAAGAAAAGAGAATTAATACTGCTTTATATACAAAACAGTAATTTAAAATGCATTACTGCTGCCTGACTCAGATTCCATTATAAAGGTTACAAACATTATACTGGCATCTTGAAAGTATCCTTCAGTGGTGGGAGCGTCTTGCTTTGGCCCATTTTCTCCTCACAGTACACGATCGAGACCACACCTTTACCATCTCCTCCTCACAGAACATGATGTGGATTTTTGAAGATGGTAAACTCCGGATGTCCGGATAACACGGTGCACTGATTATGATTTTGTGAATTGTCATTATGTTGCTTTTTGTTCAGAATTGAAAACTTTGCATTATTTTAGGTCCATTATTTTTCCATTATTTTTGTTCACTATGATAGTTTATTTGTGTTTCTAGCTAAGAATTTCGTTTTTAGGGTACACATTTTATTGAAAATAGCTGTCAAACAAACATTTGGTGTTGACTCAAATTCTCATATAAGTTTGCTTTTCTCTGATCTTCAGATCATCAGAGAACACTGCAAGCGTTACAAGAAAGACAAGGAAAGTTTCATACCCACAGAAAAAAAAATTTTTGATAACGGCCCAAAGAGAAAACATATCAAAAGACATTTTTCTACATGTCTTTTGCAAGCACAAAAAGCCGAAATGGTGTCAAGAGAAAACAAAACAAAAAGCTTGTTTCTTCTAACAATTGCTCTAAGCTACAAAATCTCCTTGAATCCCCAGACTCCCCTTACTGTCGAGTTTCCACTCTCCCTCTCGATCTCCTTCGCTCCCTCTTTCTCTCTCTCTCTCTCTCTCCCTCTTAAAGGGAAACCAGGCCCTTCTGTAGGGCCTGATAGGTTGTAGTCTGATGCTTAGCAACAACATTCCTGCGCCTTAAGTAGCAGTAAGCCCCTGGCTGAACTCTTTGAAGTGCCTGTCAGGCCACATTTATTTCGTTTTAGCACTTTGTCTACTTGTCCAGATGTATAAGGAGATAAAAAGTACTGGTGTTTACAATGATCTCTCTCTCTCTCTCTCTCTCTCTCTCTCTCTCTCTCTCACTCACACACACACACACACACATATACACTTTTTCTTTCTTTCATTTTCTGTGCTGCTGATTAGATTGTGGCCCTGATCAGTTGTGCAAGGTTGAGTTAAGCTAAGATGAGTGAGGAGGTTGTGCTAGGCTCTTTACGCCAGCACGTCCAGCTCAAGGGGGGGGGGGGGGGGGCTCTCTAGATTTGGGTTGTTTTTATATATATATATATATTATAAAGCTCCACAAAATGGACCACTACATCTCTGTTCCCCTTTTCACCTTCTATGCCTGAAGTAAAGGATTGTTTGGAGATGATAATCATGAATGACTCTGGATTTAGCAGCATTTACTGTATTTGTGTTGGGAAAAGAACAGAAGGCAGGAGAGAGCATGAGTGTGATGTATAATCCAGCGAAAGAGTCATATTTCACTGTGACATTTTCAGCAAGGAGTCCTGCCTCTGATAGCAAGGCCCCCGGTGGGATGAAGGCTGCTGGGCCTTTCTCTGTTAATGCCATTATTAGAGATTTCTTCTCTCCCCAGCTTGTACATTTCTGCTGCATTATCATAAACTGCAGTGATTACTCAGTGTATAAAGACAATAATGATGTGAGCAGGCAGCATATGCCCAGGACCTGGAGAATGAACGTTGAGTCTGCCGAGTGGCCATGGAAACACACTTATATACTTAACACTGCAGCGCCCCCATCTGACCAGAGCAGGTACCACCACCAACAGCTATCCTGTTCTCTCTAGTGGGGGACGGGGGGAGTGGGTGTGGGGGCATAAGCAACAGGAAAATCAGATATATTAGCTGCACAGAGTAATGTCAGAACATGAATGTGGCATTATGTGCTTTAAAAAAAAAAAGAGAGAGGCAGAAAATAATTCTCCAGTTGATGAAATACTCTGCTGTTTTCAGGAACTGTGGGGATTACGTCAGTAAAGCGGATGAGTGTCTGGCTCACTGGTGCATAGTTCTGTATCAGAAGCAGCATCATGCCGTTTGCCGTGCTCCTTCCGAAGTGGCTGAAACACGGGGTCTGTGTCTCACTCAGAGCTCCTCGCTCGGCTTGATGGAGCTTCACTTGAACATAGACATGAGAGAGATGAGTGAATAGGAAGGTTCTGGCCACAGAGTTAGATATGCAGTCATGTTCATCCACACCTGTCATGTGCAGCATCTGGTGGGTCTCCCAGAAGACCTTGCTGGCTCTTCAGCAGAGCAGGAGGGCTCTCACTGACAAGAGTCCATCAGAATCCAGCTTGCTCATATATCCTTTTATTCTTATCAAGGCTCTTGTAACACATTTCTCTTTGGGATCAGACCATACAATTCACACAGTGTTTTGTGACCTCCTTCCCTGAATTCACACTGTTATCAATCTTTAAGAAATGAAAGATCAAAACACAAGACTTGTAATTAGTTATGTAAAGAGAGATGCATATATTTTAAAAGCAAATAAAGACAAATGGCTATATGAAAGAAGAATCTCTTAAGTGCCTCTTTGTGTGTCTGTGCGTCTGTGTGTGCGCGCGCGCGTGGTCTTAGCCCCTGAAATGAATGAACTCCTCAGGCCTGGAGCGACCCCTTGGCTTGTGATTATGTTTGTGTAAAATCTTAAGGGTGCTGATCAAAGCAGGGCCGTTGTCCGCATGCCCTTTAAGAAGCTACAAAAAAAAGAGGGCCTGATAACAGCTGGCATTCAAATTGAGTTTTTCTTTAACTTTGTTTCACAGGGATCCCCATTATGAGGCAGGCCTCCTTTCTCATCGCGAGGATGGCTCACTGAATAAAGAGAAAGAGAGGAGGGGAGGGGAGGAAATGGGAGGTAGGGCTCTGATTAATCTTCTTCGAGGGTGGGGGTGTTTGATCAGTGGACTTGGCTGGGGAGTGGGGGGAGATAGTTCAGGGCGTGGGGTGGCGGACTATCTCTGATGTTGACAGCGGGCGACTTTTGCGCACGGTGTGTGATTGACATGCCTGGCCGCTGTGCTGGGGGGTGGGTGTGCTGTGTCCAGTGAGGCAGAGCCAGCCCCTGCCTGTGGGTGGTGGTGTTAATAATGTGGCAACTGGGAAGATTAATTGTAGACAAGCAGCAGGATTACGATGGGCTCTGTGGTGGGGAGAGGGCCGTTTGGTGGGGAAGGCCTCTGATCTGTCAGGCCCAGAGGAAATTAGTCAGGGCAGACTGAAGCTGACTCTCAAATCACTGCTTTAGGATATTAAAGCCAAATGGCTGGAGGAGATTGAAACTGGTAACAAGGAAACTGCTGACATGCTGAAATGCCAACATGGCTACCTCACACCATCAGCCTCCTGCAAGTGTGGTGATAATTAATGATAGAATGCAGGAAGTGATCATGCCTAAATTAAGAAATAATGATTAGGAAATGAATTTGCTCTCTGCCTTTCCTAAGGATTATTGTCCAAGCACATTTTCTGGTGTACTCAACAAGCACAATCTTATAGGAATTTGTGTGTTTCAGGATGCTGTTTGTCCCAGAAAAGCAGTTCATTTCGCAATGTCCAGTTTTTGCGTTTTCGAGGCTGTTTTGTAGTAAAATGGTGACTGGTAGATGGAATAGGTAGGTATATTTGTAGCTCATCCTGCTCTTCTCGTGTTACTGAGAAGCTAAGGAGGGCGTTTTAGGCCTTGGAAACACTAAGGGGAATAAGGCAAGGAAAAGTGGTCTAGAGTGAACACGCTGAGGCTCTGGACGCGTCACCCAGCTCCTCTGCTGCAGCCCCAGTCCCATAAAGCCATCTTTGTGCTCATGTTTGTTTGTTTAGGGAGGCTGTCTGAGTCGAGTGAGTGAGAGATGAGTTTACTTAAACACAGAGCTGGGCTTCGGGGAGAAGGCATTTCACGCCACCTGTTGGTATGTCAGCACACAGCAGAGTGTGGGTGGGAAGTGGGTGTTCACGAGAGTGAGCGACAGGCTGACCCGGGGCCGACCCGAAGGGTGGGTCATGACGGGGGGGAGCTGTGGCCTTCCCCTGGTCCGCTCTTAAGCAGGCAGGGGACCGCTAATCAAAGCCAGGGTCCCCATTCACCTCCTCTCTCCTCTCCGCTCATGCAAGCTAATGAAAGCTGCCCTGTACTGTGATAAAAGGGGAGTGCTGCTTGCTGCATTAGCTTTCCACCACACTGATAAAATTTATGACACTTGGACAATCAGTCATGGCAATGAAATCTTTCTCCCTTACCCCCTCCTCGCCTTGCCTTTCTTTCTGCCTGACTCTTTGTCTTGCGCTCTCTCTCTCTCTCTCTCTCTCTCTCTCTCTCTTTCTCTCTCTCTCTCACACACTCTCTCTCAATCAGTCTCAGTCTCCCTTTCATGTCATCAATCTGGCTGAATGCTCCTGATTGGTGGTGACAAATGAGTACTTTTCATTTAAGACTCAATTAGGATCAGTGCATTCATTGCTTAGAAATCAATAATGTACATTTCTCCTGTCTTTCCAACATAATAAATCTTCTCTGAGTGCATTACAAAGTCGCGCAGGTGCTTGGCTGAGCACTTCATCAACACTCTGAGTTAATGTGTACTGCATTTGTCCGACTTGCTCTTTTGTAGGATCCCACTGACCACAGATCAGAAGTCACCTCCTCACCTTATAGCCCTCTACCAAAGGGATCCAAGGAAGGCAGTAATCACAAAGGTAACTTAGCACCACCAAAGATAAATGTAAATATGAGCTATGTACTTGAAATTCATGAACTTTTCATCGGTAGCTTTGGTGCAGTTTTGCACGCTGTTTATGACATAGCTTACTCCATGCTCTTTTATCTGCACTAAACATTTCACCATGATTCTGTATTGCTGTGCATGCATCTGCACAGAAGAGCTTTTCTGATGCAAGTTCTGCTGTTTATTTAGGTTGCGTAGGTTTCTTAACATGTGCACAATTCTACCAGAATTCTGATCTAAGAAAAGTCAGTACTGAGCCCACTTGTCCCATGTCTGTTGGGAAAACAAAGAGCAGTTAACATATTTCTATGTCAGTATATATCAGTGTGTTAGTCAACACACTTGAAATACACACACACACGGACATGTATACAAATACGAAGAAGATTCCAGGTGAGTAACTGCAGTTTACTATAGTAAGAGATGAAGAGATATTCAGATTTGCAGGGAACTACAATTCCCTAGAGATACATTTTCTAGAGAAAATTTCTAGAGAAACAGGTCCTTCATCAGCTGTGCAAGGAAGGTGCTTCTGAATTAGTAGGTGGATGAACATGTTTATATATGAAAAAGCTGATGTTTAAATCATAACATTCATTCCATGGGGTTCTAAAGTCAGTTGTAAAGTTCCAGAGATCAGTTCTTTTTGTTTGAGTTTCCTAATTTCATTCCTACCATGAAAAAACTGGCAATGCAAACAGATATGTCATTAATTCAGTGTCCATTCATATTGAAATGACATGACGCTAGAGGCAACAAAGTATATTGTCTCCTGTATTACTTTGTTAAATTACCAAGTGAAGGCTTGCTGATTGGTTTGTTGAATACATTCAAATCATCAGAATTAAGGATTTGTTGTTTCCACTGGCAAGGCATTTTAATACTAATAGACACTGCATTAATGGCATCTGTTTGCATTGCCAGTTGTTGCTATGGCAGCAGTAAAATTAGGAAACTCAAAGAACTGATCTATACTCTTGGAACTTTAGAAACCCATGGAATGAATGCTAAGAAGCGGTTTTCTGGTGCAGCTGAAGAAGGACCTCCGTCCAAAACGTCCTGTTTCTCTGGAAACCGAGTGTATTTCAGTATACCTCCCAATATCTCTATGTCTTCTGATTTTATATATATATATATATATATATATATATATATATATATATATTACACATGAACATTTTACACGTGTTCTCCATCTATATAGTTTAATTAATTTTTCAATACTAGTATTAAGATACATACACAACCTTATGCCACCATACACAACATGCACAATCCGTTAATAGAGATATGGATTTCTATACTATTGATTATCGCTTCCCAGGAAAGCTGCCTTCCTTCTAGGTTACAGGGAGAAACCTCACAAAACCTTCATAGCTGAATCAAGTATAATACTCGTCCAACTCCAGATGTGATTTCTGCTATGCCAGAATTGGTTCAGGAGCATGATATTCACCTCCATCACACTGCACAAACACATACAGCACGTCCTATCGGCTTGAAAAGGTCCTGAAATGTCCTCACCAATGGCCAGATTATTCTCAGCCGCTGGTGAGAAATCCCCAAGCCGGAGGTTAACATGGCGAAGGTGGGCCATGCTCGCTGTGGGACAGCGGTGAAGATGGGTGAGCTGCTTTTGACGGGCTGGACTCCGGAAGAGGAGAGCTGTTTTGTGCTGGAGACATTCATCACCCAGCTCTTGTGTTGGAGGGGAGCGTAGCACACTGGGTTTCAGCGCAGCGGCCACAGCCGATGCCGTCGCTGCGTGCGAGGTCAGCGGGGAGCCTCTCTGCCCCCCACCAAGGACAGATCTATTTCACAAAGGCTGACCCGCTACCTCTCAAGTGATGTAGAGGAAAGCTCGGCGCTTTGTCAAAATCATGTTGCTTGAGAATAGTCCATTAAAAGGTGAGCGGAGCTGACATATGAAATATTTTTTCTCCCTCTTAGATTTCGGCTCTCTGACACCCTCCATTCGTTATTTTTACGATACTGTACTGCAGCGTTAGATAACACAAGCCCTCATCTTTGTCCTTCGCCGCCTTTTATTCCTGTGCTGTTATCACACCATTTTTATTTATCTTGACTTATTACCTATTCTATTTGCTTAATGCATCAGGTCCAGCACAGTAACTCTTTATTTGAACTCACCTTTGGCTGTGTCATGAAAAACCTTTAATAGAATAGCCATGACACTAAAAGATGCAGTTCACCTCCAGGACTGTGTCGGGAGAAAGCGAGCTATTTGTATGCATTGGCAATAATTCACTGGCTACTTGTGAATCATCACATGATGCAATTATGTGGTTATTTATCGGGTTCATCCATATAAGAGTGAATGGAAATAGTGTGCATGCTTTACTCAGAGAAGTGCGCCCAGCCTGTCAGGCGTGCTGTATGTTAGATGCCGCATTGCACTGGCCGGCAGAATTAGCGGCATGTCTGACAGCAGGCTGTCTCGAACAGAGAGCCTTTCTACCGTTTCTCAATATCGCTACAATTAATGTCACCTGCACCAAGGCCCCAGAGCCAAGGTGCCATGGGTAATCACGGCAGGCAGGCGCTCTCTGGAGGGTGAGAGAGAGACTGGCTGCCTGCTGGCCTGGCTGACACTCAGTGAAGGGGACTGCAGGAAGTCTTGGCTTTGGGATATGAGACCCTTGTCTTTTGCGTGTGGGTAGAGGCGACGAGAGGACGCGTGGCGAGCGGACAGGAGAAGCTCGGAGGAGGCTGCAGGAGGACGCTGCTGAGGGAGGCAGAGACAGAGAGGCCACGTGGCAGGACATGCATGACACAGAGAGGGATGGCAGGGGCTAGAGTCTGGGAGCGTGGCCGCAGGAAGCGATGCTGCTGTCAGCTCCAACCAGCTTTAAAACAGCTCGTCTCCATAGCCCAGCCCGAAGTTTCTCTCCAGAGCCAGCCATCTTCTTAAACACCCTGCTTCTAAGCCAAATGCCAGAGCCAGAGCTGTCATAGAACATCTATTTAGCAATAGGTGCAAATTAATACTTAATACACTGTAGACATATGGCTCTAAACTGTGAAGAACCTTTACATTTTAATGTTGCATGTTATAGTTACAATGAGAGTTAAAATAGATTATATATCTACTCTAATTCTTCAGAAATAATTTAAGAAGAAAATATACAACTTCCCATATACATTTTTGGACACTTTAAGGCAGAACCCTCACCATTAAAGATATCCGACGGTCATTTTTTTTCTCCTTAAGTTAACCAGAGACTATTTAACAGGAAGGGTGAAACCGTACTCCCACATATATCAACTGCAATGCATTTAAATACTGTTATTTTGGGCCATGTTCCAGCTGTGTTGCATGTATGTATTTTAAATGGCACACAAATGTTCCTCAATCCCCTCAAGGCAGGAAGCCTTCAAAGGAAAACCCGGACTGAAGACCCCCCAGGGGCCCTGTACTTTTTCTCGCTTGCCGCTTGCTTTCATTATTGTGCAGCTGATTTTCGGCCCTGCAACACGGGGCTTGTAGCAGAAGAGTAAACTGTTTTACAGTCGCAGAGCAACAAATAAACAAACATCTGGGACCGTTCAAAGCACTCCATTAGAGCGTTCCATTTTTTTTGCCAAAAAAGTGAAAATGATGACAAATGGGCTGTCGACGAGGCTGGGAGAGGCCAGATGACAGAGCTGTGGGTGCTAAGCACTGGCTTTTAAAGCTCAGCAGGGCAGGCGGAGATTTACACCTGCTGCTAGTCCCCCTATCCTCCATTAACTTGCATCTGGCGAGCATGCATCACTCATTTACCCAGGCCTGGATCTGCTGTGATGTTATTGAGCTGAAATGCTATGTTTGACAGACCATCACAGACAGAGATATTTATGCCAGAGCCTTTGTGTAATTGAGATGAATCTGCTTGGTGTGGGTAATATGATTGCCTCATAGCAAAGCCTAATGGATATACAATGACTCCTAACTTTGCCTTTGGGAGGATTGCCTGTTAACTAGTACCTCCAAAGTAACTTTTTCTTGTTTTCATAGTTTGCATCTGCTTATGCCTGAGTACGTCTTAATAGATCTCAAAACTAAAATTCCTTGTTCTTATCTTCGGAGGGTTCGCCCATCATCCTCTTTGCTAAATCTCTCTTTGTATTGATGTCATAACCAGAAAGCTGCTCCAAATGAAGACTTAATTTTGGTGTTGCTTATAAAAACTGTGGGATAGTTCAATTCTGGTATTGCTGATAAAAGACTTTGAGAAGTGCAAATTCAGGATTACCCTAACAATCACATTTCTCCCTTGATTGTTATTCATGTTACATTGAGGATACATGTTGGATCTGTCAGCTGAAACACACAAGGATGAGTCATTTGGATTGATCATTCACAATCATAAGTGAGTTAACTGTTAATACATTAAAAAAAAAAAAAGTTTCTCATTTGGATTATTCAATTTGTCTTTCCAGTTTCTCAGATACAGTTAATCAAGTCATGCTAAGTTGATTAACTAGTCATTATAAATGTGGCAAAAGTTAGTGGGCCACTGTAAACTTGAAAAGGAACACAGAAACATTTCAAAGCTGATTTAGATTAAATTTAGCCACCAATGTAATTTCATTCCACCTTAATGAGGAGGAATGCACACAGTTTATAAAACTTTAGTTGTATTCCTGAAATAAATGTTACATTCATGTTTATTTCCTCATATGCTCTGCAATGCTGAAATAAATGTTGCATTCATGTTTATTTCCTCATATGCTCTGCAATGCTGAAATAAATGTTGCATTCATGTTTATTTTCTCATATGCTCTCCAGTGCTGCTGGGACATGTGTTTCCAGTTCAGCACTCTGGATTTAGGTTCTGGAGAGATATTTGCCCTGTGACAGAATTCAGATCCAGAGGCATTTTCCAGTCCACAGACTGACGAGGTGTTTAGGATCCTTTGCTAATGACTGGGTGTTTTTTGCAGCCATTAAAGTGCCCGTGTAAAACACACCTACAATTATGGATGTAGAAAAATAATGAGCTCCTATAAAAAAATAAATAGCCATCATGCTAGTTTATATCGACTTGCAGATTTACACCTCGTGGCTTCTCAGATGCAGTGCCAAAGAAATAATAGATGGAAAGTTATGCGTGCAGAAGAGAAAGGTGCACGGGCTTTGTGATGTGATGCAGTCACATACATCTGCTTTAGATATTCCCAGTGTTCTGCATCTCTGATTAAGTATTTGTAAAAGATTTTGACCCATCTGTGGGAGACACTTGCTTTAAGCCGAGTATTTGACAGGCGTACAGGCCTGTGTGGGAGCTGCCAGTGGCCTTTTCTGGCTCTCTCTTTGTGAAGACAGCTTTTGTTGCTTCGGTCTTAGGGAGATGATATGATATGATTTCTGTCAGGGGGCTCCAGTGGCCCTCCCAGGACCACTCTGGCACAGGAGCATGAATATCCATTAGTCTGGAGATGGAGATTAATGGGAGGGATAGACAAAGAGTCAGGCCACTCCGGCCATTCCTCACCGCCTATCAGAAAGAGGAAAGAAGGAACGAGAAAGGGGGGAGGGAGGGGGAGGGAGGGATTCTTCATCGGATTCTTCAGCGAGGCAGCCAGAGCCCTGTTTATCACTGGAGGCTGGAGCCCACCCCTCTCTCTCTCTCTCTCTCTCTCCCTCCCTCGCTCCCTCCTTCACTCCTGCTCTCTGTCTTGCTCTCTCGCTATCTCTCTCCCTCCTCAGAACACAGATTAAAACAGCAGGACAGACCTAAGTCTCCTGACAGCTTCAACTGCTGAACTCTGCTTTGCCGTCTCTAAACTGCTTTGAGATGGCTTCCCTTTCCTCCGTGTCATTACTCCTATAGAATGCCACTGCATTCGCTGAATAATTCTGTTTGTGCTGGATTTGAGGATGTCATCGACACCATTGTGCATCTCTCCTCCCTCCCCCTCTCATGTGCTCTGCTGTTTGATGTAGTAGAATGAGTCTCTGAAGACCAAGCTGTGAGAGACTCCTCTATGTTCAAAATAGAGGAACTTTTCAAGAGAAGGTGCCACTGTCAAGAAGGCATAGTGTTTATTTTTATTCTGGTTAAGGTATTTGCTTTTACTCTGTGCAGGCGTTTGAATATGAAAGCAGGTGATATTTACTTCTTGAAAGGGCAGTTTAATGGGGCATGTTAAAGTCAGATTAGAGATGCTACATTTGCAACTTGAGCATGTAGGGCAGTATAAAAAAGTCAAAAGAAAATTCCACAACACTGAATTACATGTTTGAGCTTTAAGGCACAGAAGAGTGATTATTAATTGCATTTCCTAAATAAATAAATTAACAGACTAAATATCGCAATATTATAGAATCTACAATTTCCTCCACTATATATCTATTACATCAGCTTAAGATATTTGGTCTTTTTGTCAAAAAGGTACAGTCTGTGGGGCTCTGCGAGCATTTGGGGAATTGTAATGGAGCAAACCTGCCTGGACTTGTGAACCAGCTATTTACACATGCACATGCAGCATACGTGTGTTAAGTGATACCTCATGCAAGACTGAGAAAGTGTCAGCGTGATGGACAAGGACATGAGGTCTTGCCAGTCCCAGTTCCAATAACAGACTTGCCTTACCTAGCTAGGACTTTGGTCTGCTTCCCAGCACTGCTGGCCCATCATACCAGACTGACAGAAAATAGATCTTACAAATGGAAACCCCATGCTCATTTTCTAATCATCTCTGAAAGTGATTGCTAATGCAGTAAAAGCATTATTCATAGAGTTGAGTGATTTGTGATGTGTATTTGGGACATGTGAGATGCAGGCTAGTATTTCCTGTGTGCTTTTTGCCTTGCCAGGAGTTTAGCACAGGTTAGAGTGGCTCTCATACTTTCAAAACCCTGGATTTTATCATTGTAATTTATGAGGAAACAGGCAAGCCAGATGGTTTGGATATTTGTACAGCAGGATCGATGTAGGGTCCTCAGTCTCCCACTTCCCTCATCCCCCCCATCCTGCTTGGGTTGATATGGATGGCTCTACTCATGTCAAGGAGTTCTTCAGTTCACTCCACTGAAGTCCTGGCAGAAGTAGAGCAACCCGTCATCCTGAAGGTGAAACTGATCTGCGCACAATGAACCCTGATTGCGTTCTAATGATCATGTGACAAGGGCCAAAGGAAATGTTTATTAAGATAAATGTTCCTCGCAGGAAGAAGAAAACACGCCAAAAAGTCATAATTCAGAGCCGTTGAAGACAGTTGCTAGAAGTATTTATGATTCATACTTCGGTAAGGTTTTCCTTAAAACATTTGTTTGTGTGAATGTGATTCAATCCACAATTCAGTTACAAATTATAACAATTAATTTTATGAAAGCTTCCATCATTCTATTTTACTTGTGTAATATGTGTTCATTGGGAATATTAATAATCTCGACCCGATGAAAACATTCTGAAAAATGTTTCTCCCAAGTTCCCCTACAATATGCTTCCCTTCTTATATCTGTTACTCATATAGGCCAGATGCACTTGGGAGTGCCTTAAGTATATCTGAGTTATTAGCATAGCATTTTATATTAGTTTTCACTATTTCATGGAGAATTGCTAGCATAGTAGACCCAACATAACCACGTTTTAAAAGGACCACAAGTGGAAGGCTCATTCTATGTCATCCCAAGCAGCACTGACACGTCGCCCTCGTGTGTTCTGCGACCGTCCTCCACTCTCGCTGCCATTCCCCCCCCATTCCCACATAGTCGGTGAGCTGAAGTCATTGTGGTGGAAGGGACAAAGCTCATCTGTCAATTACAGCAAGCTCCATTGGGCTGTTGTCTAAACTGTTCTCTTGCTCAATGGTGAATTCACTGATTTATTGTCACTACCTCAGCTTTCGCTATACAATCACAGAACACTGATGTTTGAACACACACTTCTGCACGAGGCAGAGCGTAGCTCAGATTAACGACCGAGGCCATCATTTCTTCCTATCGGGCAGAGGGAAATGAATGTTTAGCATGTACTGCCATGTACTATAAAAGAAGGTGGGACATCTCTATGGAGGGTTAAGAGCTTATGATGACTGATGTCTACCATTTAAACCAGAGCAGCATGACTTCTGCCATATTTAAATGTTCATATTCTAGCATTGTTTTTTTGGAGTATGAGGAGGTTTTTAAAAATAAATGTTAGATATCTTAAGTATAGTTAAAACCCTTATGTGTAGTTTGTTTTTTGATCCATTTAATACAGAAGAAAGTTTGTTTCTAGTATTATTATTTATAAAAATAAAAAGGAGACAAATACGTAGTAGTAGTAGTAGTAGTAGTAATAATAATAATAAATAATAATAGGTGTTGTTATAAACTTATTACAAATTACAAGCTTACAAAATTTTCCATTGTAAGATGCTTCTCTGATCCGTCAGAACAATTTTGTTGATCTTGTTCTAAATGTAAAGAGCAGGTTCCCCAGTCATTTTAATGTAACTGGACATATTGTTACCATCATTATTTGATTGGGTGATCATTTCTGACATGTTGTGTCGGTGTAAGGTTGTGGAGCTGACTGAGTCATAGGGGTCAGACACTGAAATTAATTCCATATTGCACTTATTTGAATGAGAGCTCTGACCATTTCATCCGGAAATTTTGCCTCTTCAGTTCTGCTTGTGGTTTGACCACTTCAGGTCACGTAACCCAGTCAAAGACATCAGTATCAAATTTGGCTGCCGTTATATTCCAGCTGAAGGAATATCCAGCCCAGAATGTGCAATCCTTTGGAAGTCTGTTATTAAGTATAAATGTATATAAAAATGGTGAAACTTCATATTGTACATCAATTCGAGACAGAATATCCACGCACACTTATTTTCAATCCTCATCTTTGTGATCTAGTTTCCAGATGTACCAAAGTTATTTACTATGAATTTTTCTTATGTGAATGCAGTAGTGATGCATTAACCACATTAACTTCTGTATGGCCGCATTTATATGTGGTCATTTCCCAAATGCTGACAGCTAAAAGAGATTATGGTATAGAGAACAGTGTGAAAATGTGCAGTAATGGAACATTTAAGAAGGCTTGACTCATTGTAAATAGGCTTGCCCTGTGTGAAGAGCTCAAACACGCCTCTGCGCCCGACGCCATTAAGTCTATGCTAACCGCCATCCCTGGGGAGCGTGTGGAAATTGTACCACCTCCAGCAAACGGCGCTTCATGATCGAGGTATGCAATTGATTCAGGAGAGGGAGTGGCAAATAAAAGAGGAAAATGGCATGAAATGAAATGAATTGAAATGAACACTCATGTCCTGCAGTGGGGTTCCTGTACTCCCGCCGCAGTGACCCAGTTGCGGTGCCCTGCCAATTCTCCTCTAAACCTCATAGTCTTTCTCCCCCTGCATTTATTCACTGAACACAACCAGATGCAGTAATGTGCTGTCTGTAGGTAGTGTACCTTCACATCCTATGTAGTATATAATATTACTGTATGTAGTTCAGGTGATATTACTAGATATAGTTGATTTTGGAAATCAACATATACAATGTGACTCAGATGGTTGATATATCCTTTCCTTCTGCAGTGCTTTGCATTGTAATGTTAGGTCTAATATCAAAATAACTTATGTCCACTGAACATTAAGCTCCTATTTAGGGATTCATTCCTTATTTGTTTGCATCCAGTAAGACTTATTTGTTTATTCTAATATCTAAGCAAGCAGGGATATATGGATGGAAAATGTTTACTTTGAGACCATGGTTTAGATGTTTGTGATACAGATGGATAGATCAGAGAGTTTATATTAAACATTCAATAATATTTGACTTCATTATTTCTTGTGCCCTTAAAAGGACATCTAGCGACAGCTGGGTATAGGATTCTACCCACTGTCCTTCCCCACCTAAGCACGGGCTTGCTCATGCAGCCAAGCGAATAATGCGCTTTGAGTCCAGTAACATGTACGATTATAATTAGCTTTGTCAGGTCCTAGCCCCTACAACCCCATGCAGATAATATGATAATATGTCTTCATAACTGGCTGACCTTACATGCTCAATATTTCTCCCCTTATGAAGATTACATGTCAATAAAGTAATTGAGTCCTGGGCTGTGAGGCAAGTGAAGATTTAGGTTATTGGACTTTTCGAGGGCAGTGATGTATGACCGTTATTATTCCACCTGTCAAGGGATGTGCAGGCTGCTGACGATGGTCCGAGCTTGTCGGGAGAGAGGAGGAGGGAGAGGGGCTGAGAGAAAAGGGGGGGGGGGGAGAGAGAGAGAGAGAGACAGAGTGAAACAGCAGAGTGTGTGCGAGAGAGGTGAGGTCAGACAGTAGCAGGGAAGGCCTGCGGTCTCCTGTAGGAGTATTACACCGTTAATCAGGCCCTTCATCTCAAGTCTGCTCCTGCTGCATATGGAAGCTGGATGTGTTGTATTAATTAGTGAGAGGTGTCCATTAGGTTGAGGCTAAGGAGGCCAGGTGTTAAAGGCAACAATGCAGCCCCCTCATGTGCCAGCCTCCATCCATCGGCTGCATAGGGTCATCCATTATCATTGTCGGGGATATTAGATTTTCTTTCTCTCTACTGCTGGAATGGAGAAGCACTGTCTGTGGGCCCCTGCTGTACCAGTGCCATCCGTAATTAGGATTTTGATGGATTTGGGCTCTGTTGTCATTTTAATAGCAATGTGGTCCAAGTCCAAACGATTGTTTTATAAACTATACTCTTAAGTTTTCCCCATCAATTTGAGCTACTGACAAATGACATAGTGTGTGTGCAATTTTTTGAACTAATTATTGGTCTAGTTAAGAGGCAGCTAGTAGGTATGTAAGCGGTTATACACTCTTCTGGACTCTGCGTGTGATTTTGAAGATTGAGAGTGTGCAGAGATGAGTGAGCCCTGGCGGTTCAGCTGTGCCCTTGCAGTTAATGACCATGCGAAGGGTGGGAGAGTGGCTCTCTGTGTTAAAGGCTATTTTACCATGTCCATTTGCATTAAGGCAGGAGATTGATCCACTCCAATCAGATGAGACTTTGTCTGAGTGATGTCCCTTCTCTGTCACCATGACACCAGCTAGGCTGCCATGTTCTGTAGGGTGTGGATGACCAGCCCCTGCATCCACCGGGGACGCAACCCCATAGCACAGCTCCACAGCCCTCGTGCTTTTCATCCCCCCTCATCCTGCTTTCCGTTAGAGTGTCATGTTGAATCAGCACACAGCTGCGAGCTCACGGGCCCCAGGTAGCAGGCCAGCCGGCCTCAGAAGCTGCTCTGAAATGAATATAATAATGGGCTCCGGAAAATAGCGCAGGGCACTTAGCAGAGGCAGGCGGAGGAGTAATAAGTGAGAGAGAAAAGTGTGTGTGTGTGTGTGTGTTCTCTTCAGGGGGAACCAGAGAACAGATGCATGTCCCACAGTGAGGCAGGTGCAGTTTGCCTCTTTGGTGACAGAGGTGGCAGCAGGAGCTGTCAGATTAGTATTGATATGTGTCACTCTGGGGAGTGTCAGGTGCTTTATTTAAGACAGCAAGGAGACCATGCACTCGTGTGGTAATTGATGTTTGGCTTTAGGCAAGATTAGGATGTCTGTTGACCCAGCAGAGCACCTGATGGTGTTGTCCATGTGTTAAAGTGTTGTTTTTCTTTGTTTTGCCTTTGGTATGGTTAAGAGTTTTTATTCTTTGTAAATATGATTGGGGAGGGGATTTGACAATACATTAGTTTTTACTGTTTAGATCTTTGAAAATAATGGCTTATGGTTTCATTAGTGCTTTGACAAAATGAAATCCTTTCTTTCTTTCTTCAGAAAAAGTGTTGTTATGAATCTGGTCTCCTCCTCTTACAGTGAAATGACTATAGTGATGTGTTGACACGCCTGTCCACTATTCACTTACATGGATTGGTGGCCATATTTGATTTGACAGAAATCCCAAATGACATTCACTGAGGAATGTTTTGCTCATTGATGCATGAAGTCTATCACATCAGTCACCATTATATTCAGTAAAAGGCTAGAAGCTAACAGCAGAGTGTTTTTAACAGATCTTTTAACAGCTGCAGTATTAATGTCTTAGTGATTGAGCACCTCTGCTGAGTCTTCAACAAACAAAAAATTCACCCTCTAGTTCAACCTTTTGGCCTTACCAGGATACAACATTCATACACTGCTACAATATGAATTCATGAATTCTTATTATTGTAGGTTATATTACTAGTTATTTCTCCGTTAGACACTTTAATCTGACTGGCAGGATTAGTATCTTATACTGTCTCCATCTGTCTCTTTAGTGCTTTTATTTGTGTGTTTACATATGTACTAAGTAAAGTCCTCGTCTGTCATTTTCTCCTTTGATTTGAGGATGTAAGACATCACAGTGTTGAAGGTCATCTAATGGCAGAACAAAAGCCTTCTCAATCCCTTATGTTTTTTCAAGCCTTTTGAGATGGCTCAGACAAACTGTTGTCCTCTCTAACAGCACAGGGGCTGTGTATAGTTTGTTCTAAAAGGCCCTGACAGTGGACATCACTGATAGGTGCTATTGCATGTAATGTCATAATGTCTGCGAATTTAGACTATCATTGATTCCTCCCTGCCTACAATGTCAAAGTGATAAGAAGCGAGGCAATCATTCTCTGCCTATTAATATAATACAGGAGTAATACCAAATGCTGTCAAATAAATTATATTTCAAAACTTCCCAATCACCCTATTAATGGGACCATTACTGAAATCACCTCAATTACAAATGACACTTTTCACATTTTGTTTGCGGTTTGGCCACTTATCTATGCTTGACTTTTTATTAGAAGTTGGCTGCTAATGATGACCACAATTAGTCTGTTTCAGAAAATGTTCATATTAAAATATTTTCCTCTTATCAAACTACACATAATTTCATGGACTGAAATGACTACTGAATCATAGTCAGATCATATACTGACAGCAGTGCTGTTAATTAGTGTATGCTGTTTTTATGCCACAGTGGGTACTTAGCTGCTAAGGTTTCATATATGCAGTAAAAGTGACAAGCACCAAACGGATATGTATTCGGGACTCTGTCATAGTGGTTTTTTTTTTTACTGTACAACCTCCACAAGCACCACTCGTACTGACACAAACTGTGGAATTCCTGTGCAGAATAGCTGTTAGTGGCAGCGTAAGTCTTCTTGTGATAGACCAGGAGTTGTTCCAAGGAGATTAAGGCTTTGTAAACTGCTGGAGCACTCTGCCTCAAATGGCTGTTCCCTTATCTCCAAAGCCCAGAGCCACTGTATGACTCGCGCACACTTGCTCCATGTAGAATAAATGTCATTGAAATTAATTTCACCACTCTTGAATTAGGCTGTGACTATAATCTCTTTCTTCGGTCAAAATTTATGTCCTCCAGAATTCAATTTCCTCTTCGGCCTCATAAGTTGGAATACAAAGAGTGATGGGCCTTTATCAGTAGAACAGTTTGAGGACTTCATTAATGAATACTGCCACTTTCAATTCATAATATTTGATTCTGGTATAATCCTGTGAGCCACACTCATACGCAATGCTGCAACTTCATGCCATGAGACGACAGCTTTGAAAATTAAATTGCACTCATTTTCTTTGTGCCACAAATATCCATTTCCAGAATTATAAGAACTGAGCCTGCTTTACAACTGAGGCTGCAGCATGAGTGAGCGGGATACATTGAGTCGCCCCAACCCTTTGAAACATATCAGTTTGGCTTTATTAAGAAAAATCCTGTGGCAAATCAGAGTGGTATTGATCAGGGGTTTTGAAGCATGAAGTAGAAGCTCTCTCATGACAAGCTCTCCAGCTGCAGCTGGAGCAAATCTCTCAGGGCTCAGCTATCACTAGGCAACATACGCCCGCCTCTCACTTACAATGAGATTGTTCAAATGCCTCTGGATTAGACTCTCCTAACAAATACATTTTCAACAGGGTGTAGTAGAGTCTGATTTTGTCCAGAATAGCTCAAAGACATGGAACTAAAGAAATATTCCATTAATATTCTGATCACTAAAGTTTATACCAATATGAGTGAATGTGTATGGGTGCACAAATTATACTGCTACTAGAAAAGAAAACTTTTTCCAGGTAAGTTTACATTTTAGAAATATATAAATTTAGAATACAATGGTGTAATTAAGCAGGAACTGGGGAGATCCATGTGAATAAAGTGATCAATTATTTAACATAATTGCTCCACACAAACCAGGATAAATAGTTTTGTCACTGGAAATGAAAATTTGATTTGCAAATTGACATCAATTAGGTCATTAAGAGAGAATCTGGATTGTAGCCCAGGGCCTGTCCTGGGAGAAGCAGAAGCATGAGTGGGTGCAAACTGTCCTGCATTAAAAGGAACATGAAACATATGTTCCACTGCAAGACAAATGTAATCTGTTTGAGAAATCTGTTTAAAAAGTAGGGTAGATTAAGTGGGCTAAATTGTGTCTAGGCCTGCTGCTCTAGAGGAGACCCTCACAAAGCCCTCAGCTGGGCCAGTCTTCTATCTTCTGTGCACTGCTAATTACAGAGCATAGCCCCTTCTTTTCTTTGTTTTCAGCAGGAGTTGCTGTACCTGGAGAAAGGTTACATGACTACACCTTCTCTCTTCAGCATCTTATGTAGCATGTGTGCCCCCATCCCATGGTCATGGTGCCACATTGTATTAACCTGAGTTCTAACTGTTTGACCTTAGCCATCAGAACTCTAAGATAAATGCTACTTTCCAATGGAAGCACAATTAACAGGACATTTTTTATCCTGTGACCCTGAGTGTAAGGTAACATCCAAGCTTCTTAGGTTTTTTCAAGAAGGGTTTGCCATTTGCGCTAATGGTTTGGTAATGTGGCTGGCATTTTCAGAGCTAAACACTCCCGTATGTGACGTAGTATTTCGTGTGCCATCAGTAGACTTGGTTTCATAACAATAGGTAAATTATGGTTTAGCAATAATTAGGGCAAGACATATCTACTAGTGGGTGCTAAATTTCATGGTTTTAAATGTACTAACCAAATCATTGTTAATATCCACCGCTACTCTTATGCTCTTAGAAATCATCCACCAGAGTTTACATTTATATTTACGACATCTTATCCCGAGTGACTTACAAAAGCTCTTTGTCATTTACTCATAGAACACATCCTTGCCAGTACAGTAGGTTTGAGTCTAAGATACCAATGAACTAGAATATTGTTGAAATATAGGGATCAATGCTCATGCCTAGAAGTGTAAAATACATAATCTCTTTCAGAGAACAATCAGTGCAATAAACAATAAGTAAGAAGTTTAGTAATGTGTACTGTATTGTAAAAAAAAAAAAAAGTGTCTTTTTATAGATTTAAAACATTTTTTGTCTTGGTAACTAGCTTTTCTTTAGCAGCAGTGCTACCATTTTCATGATGTATTCATGATTATCATTGTTAAGTGTCACTACATTACACTGCATCTTGTAGAGCAGACTATAATGGAAATTGTGTATAGGTTTTCAAATTTATATAAGAGTTCTTTATGCTTATACAAGCATAAATATCTTTATATCTTTATCTCCTATACAAATCTGAAAATCCCCCAGAAAAAATCTGAAATTGTTTTTGTATTTTTTTCGGATAATGCTAGTTCTAACATTAATAATTGTAACTCTTGTAGTGGTGTTGTAGGAAACAGTTGTTAGTTGCATTTTCAGTATTAATCCTTGTGTGCTTCGTTTCAGTGTTCCACATGCGGTTTTCTAAAGCACCCAGTATTATTTGTATGCGGTGCAGTTTTCAGCTCCCACTCCCAAGCCTGTGCCGGCTTGAAAAATGGCCTGCATTTTCTTGATAGCCCATGTGGATGTAGGGTATAAATGGCTAATGAATTACAGATGAACATTGACGCAAATTAATCTTCCTGATGTCCCTGGGTTATATGGCAACCATTTAAAAGTTTAATCAATACGCTAAAGTTGAAAACATGCAGGTGCTGCAGTTGTTTGGCCGTAATAAACATCACTGGGAAATGGCGAGGCCTGCACCTAGTGCATGCATCATAATGACAGCTATTTATGTTTAATGGACTAAATATTTTTTATTGGAAGAGAACAAACATCGCCTTAACTCCAGAACATATGTGCTCAGCTTCCCTGCTTCCCTCTGAGATCCCTGACAGATGATTGACATTCTTCCAGCCAAAGATACATGAGAACAACTGAAAGAAGACAGATGAGATTTTTTTTTCTTTTTCCCTCTGCAAGATATGTTACAAATTCCACATGGCAAGACAACATTTCTGCTTATTTTCAACTACACTCCACCCACTGACCCATAGACAATCACTTTATATCAACTTTCTCAAAGCAAGTACATGAATACGAGTAGGAAGAGATGGTTTCACCTGGTCTCTTATTTAGGGTCCACTTTCTCCAGTGGGCTGAGAGCTGCCCTGGTTTAGCATGTTGGCCCATTTATAGTGCAACCCATCAAAGTGTCATTATTTTGGCCTCCCTTTTGATTGAATAAGTGACATTATCCAAGGTCCAAATATAATAAGTTCCAACTTTTGACTTTTTCCCTCAGTGCAACTCCCTCTCCTACAGGAGTCAGGGGAAAACAGCCGCACTATGAATATGTATTTGAATATTTATGTCTGCCGTTTGCTGGTATTTATTGGCTGGGCCAGTGACTTCTGAAGGACTTCTTAGTGGATGCAGTGTTATGCAAAAGCGTTGCCTTGAGGGGTTTGTTAAAAACAGTGCTTTGTTAATGCTGGTCATAACTTGGCACACATAATAAAAAGCTTGGAAGTAGCCTTTGGTTTTCTATTGAATATAACAAACTACAAGTTTTAAATACCTGTGATATCTTAATAATAAAATAATAATAATAAATAAACAATAATAAAAGAACAACAAAGCAGCTGACAGGTTTCTGGGAAAGCCTGACTTAGGCCTAAGATATTCCTACGACACTACATAAAGGTGTGGAATTTAGTATATTATTATATATTATATATTATTATTTTCATTCATTGTTTGTAAATATGTGTGGTTTTAATGTAGTTATAACTTCCATATAACCAACACTAATGGCTGTGTTTCAGTGTAGCTTTTGTTTGTGTCCATATATCATGCGAGTATGCAGTATGTGTATTTCTGAGATGGCAGTGTTGTGTAAGTAAAAGGTAACGATAGCCCGCGATTACTTTGTCCTTCTTTACAGACTTGTCGTGTATTCACCCAGTTTAAACCGATAAGTAGATGTGTTGCTGGCCAGGTAATGGCAATTCCATCATAGGTTGCTGTTGCTGGTGGAGAGCGATACAGAGACTGGAGCAGATATGGAGCGGCTCGTATAAGAGCACATGGCCATGACGGGCAGCAGCACAGAGCCATAACTCTGCCTCTGCCCCCCACACACGTGGCAGCCCTGCAGCCACTCTGGCTTTCCTTCCGGCTTTATCCCTGCCTTCTGAGATAATAAGGAAAGTTTAATTGCATTGTTAATTGATTTTTTTCCCCTCACAACATTATTACTCTGATTGATTGCAGAGCTGATGAACGGGTATGAGGAGTTGGGAGCTGAGGAAATGCGCTGAAAAAGAGAGAGACGTGGAGGGATGGTTGGGGGATGGCCTTGTAGAGAATAGATAACCTTGGTGTTAAGAGCTGCATCCTTCACATATGACTTTCCTTGACATATTGATGGCCCTTGAAAAGAGGGAAGCTGATTGTATGCAGAATGCAATCATTAAACACACTCCAGCTTTTGATTCATTTGTGCTTTTTTTACCTGAAGCTCAGTTCGCTAACAGAGTTTTAGCGAACTGTGTCTTCAAGAGGTTTATGCTGTGAGGCAGTAAATATAAAGTCTTATACCCCAAACAATTACCCTAGAAACCTGGGTACACTATAGTATATATGGGTTCTGCCGGTGGTTAAATTAGATAGAGAAATCACATGCAATATACTGTTTACATAAATACAAGCTGTTGAAGTGAGATAATGCGATCTTGTTCATGCCTTCTTAGCCATTCCCTATGGTTTAATGTTCACAGTTGATTTAATAGCCTTGTCTTTATCACTTCAGCATTGTTTTGTGGGGCACAGTGAAGTTCGAGGACATGCAGCTCATGGGCTCTTACTGTGTGATAGCTGGCTGGAGAAAGGGACTGGAGGACTCTTCTGCTTTACAATCAGCCCTAAGAGTGCTGGATGAGGCCAAGGGCAATCAGGCCAACCCCTCCATTCCTGCCAGTGATACTGTCCTCTAAAAACAACCAGGTATATCATGATAGGAACACTGCCCTTGACTTCTCCTCTGCTAAACATTTGCAATGGATACTGGCTTGTGTGTGTGTGTGTGTGTGTGTGTGTGTGTGTGTGTGTGTGTGTGTGTGTGTGTGTGTGTGTGTGTGTGTGTGTGTGTGTGCACGTGCATGCAGGTGTACATGTGTGAGACAGACTTCGAACAAAGAGAAAGTGTACATGATGGCAGCTCATCATGCCGTTCCCACAGGCTTGGGCAGGCCTGTCTGTTTTTTGCTAATGTCTTATGTAAGACGTAGCTTGTGCTACATTCGGCCTTCTCCACCCTGTCTTTCTTTCCTCCGGTTGCCATGTAAGCAGTGCAGAGTTCAGCTGCGGGAAACCGGCTGGGTGTGCAGTATGCAGGGAGGACTGCATTCTATCACACTTCACCCTGGCTGCCAGTTTACACTGAACACACTCTGTCTCTGGCCAAAACGCAAGCCCCCCCCCCCCCCCTTTCTTTCTCTAGAAGTCCTTCTCTCTTCCTCTCATTCTGTTTCTCTCCCTATCCCTCCATCTCTCTCTCCACACATGGTTCCATGCAAAGCAGTGAGCCAAGGGGAAGTGGACATCTCGCAGGCCTGCACTCTTTGCCATGGAAAGCTGGAGCGCCAGAAAGCGCTTGGCCTGTTTCTCTTCAGTTTCATCACAGCTGTGATGTCATCGTTCTTGCAGTGCACAGGGATGTTTCACTAAGTGGGCCTCCAGGCCAGCAGATGGCGTTCTCCCAGGACAGGTGCTGTAAGTGGTCCAGCAGTGAGGGAGTGTTGGAGCAAGGCGATCAGACTGCCTGTGCTGTGAAGAGGTGATGTAGGGTAGGATTTGATCTCCGCTGTGCCATGGCGCTGGACAGATAGCAGACACAGTGAGGCTCTGTCTCAAGGGTAGTAGCAGCAGCTGGAGCTGGAGCTCCATGACCTCAGCCCCACCTAACACACACACACAGGCGCACACACACAGACACACACACACACACACTGGAGGAACTGTCCGCTGCTCCCACTAAGCCCTCTCACTCCGAGGAGAAAGAGTGAGCACGTCCGCACGACCGCTTCCACGCTCGCACGCTCGCCGACGCACACACTCCTGATCTGATCTGAGCAGACAGCTCCTCACACTTCACTGTTTGGATCACCTCAAGTTGCTCGGATAGCAAAAGGGGGGCCGGGGGAGCGTGGCTCCTCTACAAAAATCCAAATTTAGATTGACTGAGCTTGTCCCCGGGCCGGCGGGCCCCGCGCACTCCGCCGACCAACTCGAACGGGCCCTGCCACTGACTCGCGAGCGAGCACAGCACCGCACTGCACCGCACCGCCATGTCAGCCAAGTCGCCACTCATGCATGGGGGAGGGGGGTGACCGGGGAGGGAGGGAGGGAGGGAGGGAGGGAGGGAGAGAGAGAGAGAGAGAGAGAGAGAGAGAGAGAGAGAGAGAGAGAGAGAGAGAGAGAGAGAGAGAGAGAGAGAGAGAGAGAGAGAGAGAGAGAGAGAGAGAACGTGGGGCAGAGTGTCAGGTTTGGTTAGTATCCAGGCTGGCGTTAGAATATGCTTGGCACTAATATGGCACCAGTATCTCTGTGCTCATCTCTGTTCTGTGTCAGTGCGGACGATCCAGGGGCCTGTCTCTGCCCGCCTCTGACACTGTCTTTCTGCATTACATCGGTGGGCCACTCACCGCACTGCCACCCTTCGCCTATCACTCAACCGCTTCATTTCAGGCCTGCCCTTTTTTTTGTCATTAATGCACTTGATGTCTATTTAAAAACCGCGGTGAGCACAGTATCTGTTTTCCTGTCAGGAGATCATTGACAGCATTAATGCCACTTGTCCTTGCCTCATTTGCTAAAGCGCTGACACCTATCTGCAGTCTACCACATCCATCAAGCCCCTCTCTCTGTCTCTCTCTATCTTCCTGTCTTACTCCTCCTCTCTCCCTCTGTCTGTCTTACATCCCCTCTGTCTCTCTCTGTCTGTCGCTCTCTCTCTTTTTTTTTCCCTCTGGCATTTCAGTGCTGTCCTGTCTTAAAACTGGGCTCTCTACCCATCACTACCAGACCACGTGTACCGCTGCTGCAGTATTTCTGAGTAGCAGGCATGAGGAGGACATTTTTCAGCAAATCATCTAACTGCCACCTTTTGGTTTTTCAGCCCTGAAATGTGTCTGCCTTCTTGTAAGGGCAAGTTGAACAGTAAGATTATGTGGACTTGTATGTCAGTGCCCACATATTGGTACTGTGTGACTTGATGGAAAATACAAGATTGAAATTCTACTTAGGATCATTTGTGTATTTTAATTTCAAATGCTTAAAACTAAAATACAGATGCATTTGATTCAAACCACTAGGTTATGGTATTCAGTTTGAAGTGGGTGATATTAGAATCAGCATCTCGGTCTTGCCCCCCTGCTCCCCAAGAAAGATTTTAACACACATTTCTGCCCTCCCAGAGTCTCTCACAGCACACACACACACACTCTCTCACACACACACACACACGCGCGCACACACACACACACACACACTCTCTCTCACACACACACACACACACACACGCACACACACACACACACATACACACACACAAAATGTATGCATGTTTTACCACTTATTAGGATTGTTTAAGTGACATATTCACAAAAATCAGTGATCACTGATGTTCTGTGTTGATAAGAATTCTTATGGCCACAGAAAAGATTTTATATTGCAAAATATCATTTGTTGCAAAAATATTTTATTTTGCAGGATATACTATTAAGCTAAACACAATATTTGTTGCCTTTCAGAAATAAATAAATAAATGCAGAGAGGCTATTCAAACTAATAAGCAAGTGATTATGCAGCACTGTTGCACATGCACGCTCATGCACCTGTGGTGCCCATGTGGCGATTGGACGGGCATTGTGTGCTATTGGCCTTCTGTCTGTGGACACCGCTATGTTCATTGATTACTGTGATAATGAAAATGGCCTCCGAGCATTCTCCTCCTGACACTTTTTCTGGCTGTCTCTGTCTCTCTCCCCCAAACACATACACACACACACACACACACACACACACACACACAGGGAGAGAGAGAGAAAGGGGGAAGCAGGTTCTGTGCTTGTTATTGTCTAGACAGCACCCTCAGGCCAAATGTTGTCTTTCTGGTGTTCTTAGACTTGAGACGGATGCGCTGTCTCCCCTGACACACAGTTCATGCCAAAATTTGAGTGAGAAAATGACAGATTCAGGAGTCTGAATTCTCTGTCTTTGACAGGAATATATACATATAATAACAAAAACTGGAAAGAAAATAGATTTAGATAAATAGAATTTTATGAAACATTTTTTCATAGTTATAATGCATTAATATAATTTATTTAACTATTTATTTTGATTGGATTTGTATTTTTGTTGTGTGCAGTAATATACCATATGCTATGGTAGATTCTTTAAAAATAATATAAATATCACTTAAAGTAAAACAAAGAAAAATTAATATTGTAGTAGTTTTGGTAAGACATAAAATAAAAGCACCAGTACCAATAAGGTATCAAAGTGACCTATTCATCTTCTCACGCAATTTCAGATAAAAGCTCTTGATATCAGGTCAGTAAGGCCTGACTATAACCTCTTGTTTGTCTGTTGGCAGGGGTGTTTACCAAGAGTCGCTATATCTACTATGGCAGGAATTCAGAGGGCAATCGTTTCATTCGTAATAACCAGCTCTGACCGAGGGATGGACAGAGGGATGGACAGAGGACAGGCATACGGAAGAGGCTTGATGAAGATATCCTGCTGCACATCTTTATGCATATACTTATGTCCAGATGCATGCTAAGCAGCCAAACATCTCTGCCACCTCCCGTCACCTCTTCCTGCCAGAACTCTGCCATTCATACTGACATGATCGCCCTTAAGCAGCCCTGCCCCACTGCAGTCTCACACACACACACACGCACACGCACACACACACACACACACTCCCCACAGTGAGCCAAGTGCCTTTGCTGGCAGCCACTGCTCCATGATGGATAGCCTGGTCCAACTGCTGCTGTCCACAGGTCAAAGGTCCCACCTGTGCGGTGAGCCTGTGCAGACACACAGGATGAGCCCCCCCCTCAAAGTCAAAGCTAAACACACAGACAATGAGAGAATAAGATGGACTCTTCATTCCACCTAATGTTCATGAATTTATTTACTGTGATTTGTGTTGTCAACCTGTCTCTCTGGAAGCATTAGAAAGCTGCCAACATTCTGTAATAATGTCTAATTGCTTTTAAGCACTCACTGGCTCACTTGTTTTGATTAATTATTCAAACAGTTGGCTCTAAGAAAGTTTTTGACAAAAAGCACTTGTGTGATTTATCTAGTATTTATTACCTTTATTTATATGGCAATTGAGGGTCATTTCCACATTCTTTGCACTGTGGCCTTGTGTCCTTATGTACGGTGATATTAAGTGTGTGTACATGCGAGTGTGTTTGTACGCGTGCGTGCGGGCGCGTGTGTGTGTGTGCGAGCACATTCGAGTATGTGCTGTGTGAAGTTGGTGTGTTGCGGGGGCAGATGTTTGCTGTGCAGGAGCCTGCAGGAGCAGGGGAAGTAGGAGGTAATGAGCTTTGCTCTCGTTGCCTGGTGCAGGAGAGGAGAGAGACAGCAGACTCACAGCAGCAGGTCTGAGGGGAGGGGAAAAGAAGTCAACAACTTTCTCCACTCCACTTTTGATTGCCTCCTCATGTGATTTTTGGACCTATTCACACCATTTTAATGACTTGCTCTCTAACTCTTGTTTATGGGAGAAAAAAATCCATAACAGCTTTTGCTGTGTTTCAGAAACAAGGTTCCCAAGTGATGGGCAAAACTTTAGGTGAAAGGTTTTTTAGATACAGTAAGCTTTAAAATATATTTTTTTTTACATTCATCCAATATTTTTTATGTTATAATCCAAATGTTTTGTTGTTTTTAAGTTCATATATGATAAAGGTGAAACTCACTACACCAAAGCAAGACAATGGTTAATTGCACAAGGAAAACCAAAGAGTTGCAGTAAGATGTGTTTGTACAAATGTCTAACGGTGTCCTAACATAACACAAGCTACATGGTGCTTATTTATCTTACTAAGCTTTTTTGAGTTGTTCAAGAGAAGTTCATCCCCTCTTTTTTCTAGCTACAAGAATCCCTGATCATTTCTAACTATGGATATAGCTATTTATCAACATGAATATGAGGTATTGAAAATGATACACTTATAATATTTTTTTTGTATCCACTGCAATTATTAGTAATTTGTGAATTTACATGCATTGGCTTGTGGCTGTTTCCCATAAGCTAAAATGTAGGGTTCTTGTTGCATGCTTAAAACTTTACACCTCTCCGCTTTGATCAGCTCCGATATGCTTGGTTCTCCAATGGGACCTCAGTTTCATTAAAAAATGAAGATGCTCGTGGTCTTCCCGTCTCCACCGCATGCTTCTTTTGAGCTCCCTAAGTGAGTGCGTCGTGCGCTCTCCTCAGCTTGCTGCCCTGGAGCTGGTGGCCAGCAAGGGGAGGTGCAGCGAGAGCCACTCGGGGAGATGGTTGCGGAAGGGGAGATTACAGGAAGGCTGGGTGCAGGGCATCAGTCTCCAGTGCATGCTCTCGGGGAAAGGTCACACATAGCCCAGTGAAATGTTTTCATGTGGGCTAGCAGCGTGACTGTGGGTCACGAGCTTTGTGTATGTGTGGCTTGCATATATGCTGGTCTGTGTGTGTGTATTTGTCTTGGTGTGTGTGTGTGTGTGTGTGTGTGTGTGTATGTCTGTGTGTGAGTGCGATGTATGTGCGCACACTGACATTGTGTCTCTCTACAGAATGTGTGTGTGTGTGTGTGTGTGTGCGTGTGCGTGTGCATGTGTTTGCGTGTGTGTCCTTGGTCCTATGAGACTGTGCTTGCGCACTGCTCCTGTCGTGCTGCCGGAGAGCATGGTCACTAGTGCGGGCGTTTCTAAATGACAAGGTTTATTTGTCCCTGTTGTGATATGTTCACAGGAAAGTGCCAGTGACAGCCAGAGAAGGCAGGGAGAAGGAGCCACAACAAGCCCCCCCACCCCCCCTCACCGCACAAAATGTCATCTCTTCCCTGGCTGGCTCACCCAGCCATCCCAATGAAAAGAACAGACATTTAAAACTTTGTGACATGTGTCAGAGACGCTGCCATTGAGCCAGTGCCGCTGATGTAGCCCGAATTGACAGGAGCGGAGCCGGCGGAGCAGGCTGGGGGACATACCGAATTTGGTGAGTGTCACTTCCCATCCTCGTCACGGCCTCATCTTCAACAGCTCCGCAAATATAAACAGCATTAGGAGGGAGGCGCAAGTGCAGAGGGTAGACATATGCTGCCAAGCATGTGTACTGTATGTGAGTGGGGGAGCTCGGCAGTGCGAGCGTGTGGCGGAGGGGGCACATGATGGGGACTAATTAAGGGCGGCGGAACGGAGCGCGTGCCCCACTCAGGCTGTGACCCGGGGGAGGAGCGCGCGCGCGTGCGGGCGGGCGGGCGGGCGAGCAGGCGTCAGGCGGCGGGCGTATGTGTGTGCAGCTTCCACTAAAGTTCCTCGCCGGAGTAGTGCTGCAGCACCAGCGACGAGCTCCAGCCTCCCAGCACGGGCGCAGGGCACAGGAGGAGAGGAGGGATGGCACCTGTCTACAGTAACACCGCCAACTGGATGGAGAAGAATAACTTCTATGTCCATCCCTGCCTGCTCTGCCACCCTGGAGATTGCATTATCAAATAGAACTTAAAGTGTTCATGGAACATGAAATAATGAAATGAGGAAAAGGGATTAATTACTGTAGGACTAAACAATTTTCTAAACTGTTCTTTACTGGAATAGGATGGGGCAGTGGTGTCATGGGTTTTTTTGGTTTTTGTAGACTTTGTTTTAAACAAAACCATATCAAACTGCTCCTTGAGGGGCTTTGGGGAAGGGGTGCCGGGCGTTCATCTAGAAGACATGCGCGTGATGACAACAGAACCATGATAGCGTGTTCAGGGAGGCCTTGCTCTGGCACAGGCCTGTGTAGTCGCCCTAAGTGGAGATTCAGAGGAAGCCCAGTCAGTGCAGCACACCACAGGCCTCTCCTCACCTGCTCTGATCCCAACACCCAGTGTGGCTGCCTGTCAGAGCAGCCCTGGGAAATCGCCCACAGTCACCAGTTATTAGGCTCCTCTCTGTGAATGATTGACACGGCGAATGCAAATCAGGAGCTTGCTGCCTTACTGGTGATTGACAGCTGTGTGCTGATAGCACGCTAACTGGACGAGGGAGAGGTGAGATGAGGAGCTGATCATTCTCTCCGAGCTCAGAGCCTCATCTTTTACCACAGACACGCGGAGACATTAGCCCAGGCAGACAGCCCAGGAAAGGGCAGGCACAGAGAAAGAGCCTTATTTCCGGCACGGTTTCAGATGAGTAGCGTTTGTCATTGGGGGGAAAGACGGTGTAATTAGCTTGTCAGTCTACTTTAGGCTGAGCTAGTTTTCGCTGGTAAGAAAGATGGACGAACTGCCATGGAAGTTGACAGGCAGTCGATAATGTGGCAATTAATGTCATAAATAATTCCACTACCAATTATATCAGAATGGACTTTGTGCTTTAAAAAGGGAATAGTGTTCCCTTATCATTTCCTCCATCAGCAAGTACTGCCATAATGTCTTACCTAATTATTTCCCTTTAAACACTGCACCACAATATGGCCTCTCTTTTCAAGCATTCTTTTTGGGCACAAACTAGAAAAACACAAGCCACAGACAGTAATCTGTACACACACACACACACACACACACACACACACACACACACACACACACACACACACAGACTTACATTTTATGTGTTTGTTATATATATATATATATATATATATATATATATATATATATATATATATATATATATATATATATATATATATAGAGCATTCTTATAATGAAGAGAGACCATTAGGAAGAATGTAGTTATAAAATGTCAAGAGCAGGCCCTAGATAAGACCTGAGACTAATATAATTTGAGAATATAGACAGTGTTGAATAAATCAATTTCACTTGATATTTTAAAGGTTGCCAAAGCTTTACTAACAGGCAGAGTATTGATTCACTGCCCATCTTCCTCTGTGGGAAAATATTGTTTCTCATGTACTTCACCTTTGAGCTCAAGGCAATCCTCTCCCAGAATACATGGTTTGATACAAGATTTAACATCCAGCAGGCTTGTAGGCCAAAACAAGACCTCTGCCTTCTGCTGCAGTAAAGCCTACACTAAACAGTTCAGAAGCCACATCCTTTTCAACAGAATACATGGTCTTCACTTTCTCTCTATTCTCTCACAACACAGAGTGTTTTGCTTTGTTGCGCATAAACTAGCAATATATCAGCAGTAATAAATGAGATCATGGAGATTTCTTTGTGCTATTAATGCTCTTGTGAGCAGATATCAAATGGCAATGAATGCTTATTTCTCTCTGTATCAATGACTATGTGATTATTAATTGTCTGCCTGAGCTGAACTGGATAGCCAGATGTCGTAAATGTCGCTTCTTGTCCGATGTCGTTAAGATGCTCTTTTGAAATGGATGACCAAATAAAATGAGCTCAGCTCATGCAAAGCATCAGTAATATTGTGTAAAACACTGTTAAATGCATCAGTAATGTTGTGTAAAACACTGTTAAATGCTTCAGGTGTATTTTCAGCCAGGGAAAGATGGCGGCAGCTTTAATATATCGTTCAGCCTGCGATGGCTCAAGGTCACATCAGCTTTCTCTACATAATACATGAATTCCTCTTCCTTGCTCAGTCTCCAATCATTCAGGCCAACCTTGGGATGAACATTTTACTAAGTAAATCAGTGAACATGCTGGCATTTCTATTAACCTCCAGTGTGCGACTGACAGAGAGATGAATTATGCTAAATAATAACACATCTCTGTAAATCAGCTTTACAACTTGAAGGTGAAGTAGAATTCAGCTGGCTAGCACATGGTGTTGGCCATTATTTGGAATCCAGTAAAAGTGGTGTTTTTTGCATTTGGAAGCAAAATGTATAAACAATCTTTTAGCTTGCTCAACACAGCCTGGTGATAATTACTGTTGTGGTTTTCCATATTCACTACACGTCTAGGGTTATAAAAGATTTCTAATAATTTCATCTTATGTTACAATGAATTTGCATGTGATTTTTGTAGCAGAGTAACCATGAAAGCCTGGGGTGATTCATGCACAAATATTGTGAAATATAAACCATTATTACCAATAACCTCTGACATGTGATTGCATAATCTGTCATGCATTTTTGATGCTTTGTGCACATGGTAAACTTTGGTTACACAGAAATAATTATATGCAAGGACTACACATGGTGATTTTATAACCTGCACTATATAATTTAATAGTGCTAATATATGAATTTATTGTTTTCATACGTTTCTCCATTTTTTTTATTTACATTTTGTCTGTTTTCAATACTGTATTTAATTTATCCCAGAGCTTTGATTTGATATCCTTTACAATCAAACCTGTAAGACATCTCAAAAATATTGGCATTTCCACACATTTTTATAGCCAGTCCAGAAAGCATACTAAATCATGAGCAGTAAGTATACAGGAGGTTCTCTATAGAGCATGATACCGTTTCTATTAATATGCTGCTGTCTACTGCCAGCTACAACCTGATGTCACAATTAAAATCATACTGTGTGCACACTGTGTCTCTGATCCAACTTTTGAATACTGGGTTAAATACAGCAGTGTCAATCAGACAGCTCATCAATAGTGAGTGCCTCTCTCCTTCTCTCTCTGTATGGTTATCCCTTGTGATGTGAAGCTGGTGGAGAGAGAGAGAGAGAGAGGGCCTGGCCTTGTCTTAAGGCAATGACATATGGGCAATCTGCAGTTTGGCATTCAGCAGTATCCACTGGTGTAACAAAGGTGAGCGAGATGTGGTGTGCTACTATCTTTAAAAACAGAGCGATCGTTGGGACAGTTGAAAACGATCTCCTGGGGTATAGCCAACTTCCAAATGAAATCCTTGAAATCCTCAAGTCATGAGTCATGTGAAGCAGGTGAAATGCGGCTTACAGCACTAGCTAAAGGTTGCATAGCTATTTGAAAGACCTTGTCCAGGACGAGGTCCCTCCACTCTCTGTCTGCTACTCATAATGAATGTTTAAAAGACATTAATGATGGATGTAAAGAAATAAATGAGAAAGGTCAGTGGACAAGCCATGTGGGTTTCTTCTATGATAATTGTTTGTGAAAACTGCATTTCACTGGGATATTATTAATGATATGGTGAAATTTTCTGTTTCAATACAGCTGCTCTACAATTTAAATCGTTTAAAGGAGCTTCTCCTTTTAAATTAAATTACTTCAGTGAAACCGATCTAAGCAGAGGCTTGACCATTGCTACCAAAAGTCTGCTCAGAGGTTTGTGAGATTTTGTTTGTTTTATGATGTTTTTAGGTTTTTTTCATTTGTATTACATTTGTTAACATGCATGATCTTGCTGAGGAAAAAAAAAAATTGGCTAATAGCATCTTTAGTGATGTCATTGCTAGAAACCACAACAGCATGTAGATGATATTAGTTTGTCTGTGGTTAAAAAAGCACTCTTATTTTGGTGTAAAATTATATGATGGCCACTTTTCCCCAAATTTTCCCAAATCTATATACTGTATGTATGGATATGTGGAATGTCCATGACATGAATGATTATTAAAGAAGTGATTTTCTGACCACTGCATGCCATATATTTATTAAGCAGTGAATTAATATAAGCAAATTAATATAAGAATAGCATTGCAGTCACTTGATTTACTCTCTTTAATGTTACATGAATTACAACACTGTGAGATTCCAGTCGAAATGCTTTTCTGAGGTTATTTATTGATTTGGTAGCTCTGTCCGTTATTGAGGCAGCAGTAGAACTATTGGACTATTGGTAACTATTATTAAATACAAAAATGAGAACAACCTGTCATTGTCCCAATGGAATGGAATGTCTGCCTCTTTGTCAAGTGTGAGAAAAAGAATGCTCTCAAGTTCAGCTCTCAAGCTCAGGAAACTGCCACAGCATGTTCAGTGTAGTGTATGCAGGCTTTTAGAGACAGTTGAGTTTTGTCTCTGTACGCTAGCTTAGTTTCCTTGTCTGATGAAAAGTAAATCAAGATTAGCAACTTTAATGGGGTCCATTAATACTAGGTAATTAGGCAAATCCCTAGCTGGAGTGGGTAAGGCTGTGTGATGCCAGTTGAGAGCATAGATTTGTTCGGGTTTTTCTCCAGCGTGCCAGTGGACTCCTCCAGCTTAACATCTGCATCAGCAGCAGGGCACAGAGGGATGAGCCCCTGCTGACAAAATGGAGAAGTCAATGGGATGAGGCTGTCACAAGCTTCCCCACAGGCCTGGCCTGCTTTGAGCACCCAGAGGCGATGAGTAGCTGCCATGCATATTCTGCATTACATAGAGTTACTGGAGAGGAGTGCTGGAGCAGACACGGGAGGTGTTTTTTCACTTTGATGAAAGATGATGTCTTCTAAAGTGAATGAAGAGGAAAACAATTACAAATAGAGGTGAAGGCATGAAAACAACCAAACCTCTGTGCCTTTTTCGTCCCTCTTTAATTCTGTTAATCGTCTCAGGTAAAGATTAAGTGCTCTTGCCAATTTCATTCAGCTGCAAACGATGCAACAAGGTCACTCACTCTCTCCCTCTCCCTCTCTCTGGTGGAGAGGAGGATTGAGTTGTCATGTAGCTCTAATAGGCAGCACAGGGAATCATTAGTCTAGCTCAGCTCTCTGACTGATGGGCATTTCACTCCAATCATCTGAGCGCACTCAGACGGCCTGGCACTATTGACACGGTGTCAGAGCTGAGAGGGGATGGCTTAATCAGCCGGGACACTCGCAGCATTGATTTGACAAGCTGCCGTAATGACCTTCTTGTTTTTGTAAAGGATCACTGTTTATCTGGGCTGGCACCGATGCACCAAGTGTGCCGCATCGTCATGGAAACTATTATCATGACAGAGCCGGGGCCCTGGAGGGCTCCTGTGGACGATGTCGAATGTGACTCAAAGGGGGTCGCTGTGGCCATGGGCCTGCACTGTTGCCACGGTGATAGCTATTTCTTGCTTGTACAAGGCTTCCCAGTCCTGTTTCCTTTTTTGGAATGATGTTTTGACTCTTGTATGTGTAGAGTGCTTAAATATTTAGATTTCTGCCACAGACAAAAATGGAGCTATAATTAATTCTGAAAGTTGTCATGTTAATAACAAATCCTGTCAGAGCTCCACACATCGATTGTTAAGAGGTCAATATCAGAAATTTCTCTGTTTTATTTGCTCTGCTGACAAACCACATAGAAAATTGATTTCAGAGTTTATTGATTTGCCAAATGGCCTGTAATGGCAACTCATATGCCTGTTCTGTTCATGCAGAAAAATGCATAAGCATTGCCTTGGAGGGCCATTGTGTTATCCTGATATCATCACCTTGAAGTAACTGATTTAAAAGTCAAGCACTGAAAGATTTCTTGGGTTACTTACAATCTTGGATTTGAGTATCAGTACCTTGTTTTGTTCCTGTTTGACCTGAAGTCAGAATAATCAGCCTGAGTTTGGGTTATAGCTACAAGCATGTCTTTCCAAAAGATGTCCCTGTGAGGTTATTTTGAGAAGAGGCTGGCGTTGAGGGTGCTGTCAGCCAGATCAGTCTAATCAACGATCCCCCACCTCCTTGGCACTTCCCCCCCAGAGCCCATGTGTCAGACAGTAAATATTATTGGCATGCTGACAGGCCTGAAGCCATGGCTCACTGTGTAAAATCGTTAATAAGCAGCATGATGGGGCCACTTCATCCCAAGGTGAGAATGTAGAGGGCTGTTTTCAACCACAATTATCTAGAGGACAGGATAAAGTGTCCATTGTGAGATGATTTGTAGGCTGAGAGCTGGAGTGCTTTGTCTCCATGATACCAAGACATTCTCACAGTGAGAGATCGAGAGAGAGAGAGAGAGAGAGATTTGTTCTAAGAATATTCCACCCCCACTTCCACCATGAATTTCTTGTGACAAATTGCTAGCTGTGTAATACTGTACTGTATTGTTAAACACACTGTATAAAATACATTATCCAACATATTCCAGTAAGCTATACTCATAGTGCAGTAAAAACTTTTAATATGTGTATGGTTGGTTAGATCTGTGTTCAGTAAACATCATAAAACTATTATGTTTTTGAAATATCTTCTTGTTGATGGTGAACTGGTAGTTTAAAGTGTTTTATTATGAGAGACTGGGAGAATGAGTCTTGCATGGTTACTTTTGGTAAACACACTGCCAAGTTAAATGGCTGATCAATCAATTTCACTGAAATTGATCTGAATCAGTTCTGCCTGGTGCACACAGAGGGAGCCACTTTATCATAAATCAATCATTTTGAAAACATCTCACAAAGGGGCCAGTCCTTACTAACAAGCCATCAATTTAAGCCATCTGGGTGCCACCTTTATCAGGCTACAACTCAGCAGCACCACCAACATCTGTTCAACTTCCACCTTCCTTTATTTTGGTGTGTTAGAGAGTCAAGCTCACGTCTTAGCCTGAAGCTTTACTGCATGCTATTTGTATGTAGACTCACTGCAGCTCACTGCTCGCAATAAGGGTTAGATTTCCATTTACTTTCAGAATTATTGTCACCCTTGATTAGTGTGAGGAATAACACTGCATGAAATCATGAGTGCAAAATTTGTAATGTTCAAACATAAGTGGATATCAATGTTTTATCCTGTAAATTTTAAGTAATTTGATTAGGAACGTTATCAATATTCCAAAATTTAGTACTTAGTGAAAATGTTCCTTAAAGCCTTTACTTTAAATGTTAATTAACGTTGGAAAACACTACACTCCATGTATAATCCTTTTGTATTTTTGATCTGACATTGTACTTCTTCCAGTTCAGAGCATCTTTGCTAACCGTATTCATGTACAGAAAAACAAATGGCCATTTTTCCTTTTGTTTTCAGTCAGTTGTTTTTGTAGATCTTCCAGTTGACTTGAAATCAGTTAAGCTGGACTTGCAATATCCAGCCTAAAGCAGTTGAAAACATTTGTACAGATTTACTGTATGTGTGGAGTTACTGTTTTAAAATGAAAGCATAACATTTCACCATGTTTGATTGTATCACAATTCATTATTCATGCTATTTATTTCATATAGCTTCTTTATTCATATGTATCAATGGTGCTAGTAATTCTGACTAACGTATGCTAGAGAATAACAGCTTTGTATGTGTCTATAACAATTGGCTGCCACACTTATCCAGAGCAACTTACATTTACATGTGCTTCCTTGGAAGAAAATCCATGACCATTGACTCCCTTATATATGCACACAGATATAGTCTAGTAAATAAATATACTGAAGTCTTGAGTTTCTAGTAAATAAATAGACCAAAATCTGCCATTAATTCTGTTGCCTACATTTTTGCTTCATTAAGTGTTGGCTGTTAAGTGAAGGTCCTGTTTTGTGGTTTTTGCTTGCATTACGACAGCAATGAACTGCAGCAGTGGAAAAAACAACAAATACTTAAATGACCATTTAGAACACAAATACATCCATTTTAATTTGAGAAAATACAAAAAGAAACATGTACAATTTATGTACAAACCTTTTGTACAAGACAGTATATTTATCAGCAGGTTATATTTGACAGAGTCAGGTAGATCAACTCAGCACCATCAATTTCTTCATTTATCCATTATCTAAAACAGTTAAAATAATTAAATCTGCTATGATAAATTCCCTTTTCCTGTAATGAATATGCCAATAATTAAATATAAATGTAATGTCCTGTAATTTTTAACTGAAAAAAAATACCTGATGGAATTTCATCTTAAGACTTAATTCCCTCATACAGTTTATTGTATACATTAGAATAAAATTGCCAGAATTCTGCAAGATGACAGTGCTATATGACATATATTAGTAAGGTTGTACTTAAAGCTGATATAGTTTAACTAAAATACTCTTGAACAAATAAGACAGATGATCATACAAACTAAAAAACTCATTTAGTGCCCCTCCTGCATCTTTCAGTCAGTGTTAATTTATTAGTCCCCATGTTTTTGTATTATTAATCCTTTGCTTTAAAGTTTCAATATGTTTTAAAACCTTATGAGTTCTACAGTTGGGCTATGCATGTGTTCACCTTTTCGCCAGTGTAGATGCCACTTTTCGCTGTAGTGGGCCTTGGAGTGTTCCTCCTTAGTCTGGCCACTGCCTGGCACAGCACTGGCATGGAGGCATAGATGGCTTGGATGTTCTCCATGCCAGTATTAGATGCCACTGTACACAAATGAATCAGCCTCTTTTTACCACATGACTGAATGATGCTACTTAGGAGACAGCACCATGGCACTTCAGACAGACTCACATGGAGAGGATATGTCTTCCCCTTCCATTATGCACACATAGACTGCATGGTACTGCATGGTACTAATAGGAATCTTGTTGCACTGGAGAAGAAAGTCAAAAAGTCAAGCTAAACAACAACCCTCACTGATCACCTTGTGGACAGACTTTAGGGGTGAAAAAACATCTCAAGTTCTAGAAAAATAAAACAATGTATATTGATTTCTTTTCTCCTAAATGAGAAATCCTGATTAATTTTTTAATATTACTATTATTATTTTCATGTTAGCTATCTCCGAAGCCTAATTTACAAAGCAAATGTAAATAAATTAATGATTGTGACTTTCATGCAAATGACTGACTTAAAAGCTGAAAAATGGAATGTAAACTTTGACATCATTAAAGAATCATTAAAGAATTCATATATATAATTTAGTATTAAAAAAAAGCTTGTACTAGCCTCCAAAAGCTTCTAAACTGTCAGTAAATGAAACCTGCTTTCACCCATTCAGCTTTTTTTGTAATGTACTGCAAGAGCTTCATTACAGGAAAAGGATCTTACATAGACAAATCATTGATGAAAAAAATAATAATATGAACTTTTAACTCCAACTATCCACTGATAGTGATTCATGATTGATTTTTAGATTAGAATTCATTTTTTCAGGCTAGCAAGTATGTCATTGACAATCCAATTTTACATACATTGTACATACATTTTTTTAAAGAAATCTACTTGCTACAAAGTGTAACATCAATGTATTCACAATTCAAAAAATCACTTCAGGACAAAGCCTAGTTGGCTGCAGTAATATCATACTACATCCAGTAGACAAACATTAAAGCGGAGATCCTTTTTCTTCTGAAAATAAAATGTGTCCTATAATGGTTAGAATGTGCACAACATACTTCACTATATATCTGTTTTTTTTCCCTTAGCAGATGGAATTTTGTCAGTGTCTTTTTGTCTTATGTCTATAACCATGTCCATTTGCTCACTGCTGACTGAGGACATTTTAAATGTCATTTTGAGTGAATTATAGATGTACGCACTTGAATATACATCAGCATGTTCCTCTGTTTCCTGAGACCTAATTTAGGTCAGCATCAACAATTACATTATCAATTCTACCCATGTAAGAGAAAGAGTAGATACAAACCATTAGCAATGACCCATCATCATGCACCTTACTGTTTGTATCCATCCATGAATCTTTTCACATTCGCTTTTAACTTGGAATTAAATTTGAGTGTACCGATATTTAAATATTAGCCGATGAAAGTTACATAGTATACTATTTTAAATACATTTAGCTACAAAGCAGTCCTCCAATGCAGCCCATGTATCAAGCATCAAAGTACGTTCCACAAAAAAAAAAAAAAAAATGGATTGCTGAGGTTGTACCTTTTTGACTCAGTTTGTCTCCTATAACATAATATCGACATTTTGTAGACATTTTGTTTGAGCTTATTAAAGCAATGTGATATGTTCTGTTGCCAAGGGGAAAATGAACACCAAAGTAAACTGGTATGCACTGTAATCTTGGTAAGATGCATTTAAGATAATTTTAGAAATAAAGTTCTTTGATATGTATAAAAATAAGTACAAAATGATTACGCTCATATGGATAAAAAATAAGTATGTACGTACAGTATGTATAAATTTGACAGAATATTTGAAGCAAAGTTCAAAGTTCTGTTTAACATGTGTATTTGTATACCTCCCACTTAACATAAAGGCTACACACCCATTCCAGTTGTTAAGTGTAGTTCATTCTGTCCAGTCTAGTACCAGAGCAACACATTAAATTTTCAAGATTCACTTTTTTGGTGATAATTGACAACTATGATTGAGCTTGCTTTGTCCATCAGTCTAAGTCTCTCTACAGTTTTCAGGCACCATGGCTGGTCACAGAGAACATCCAAGCACATATTTCTGCCTCTGTGCCAACAGTGTGTCAGGCAGTGGCTACACTCAGAGGGAGGAACCATGGATGCCCACTTTTCGCAATATGTGGCATATTAAACCATACACATATCAATGTTCGAAGCAATACTTATTTTTGTTCTAGTGGGAGCAAATGTTAAATATGAATTGAAAGCTCAATCATAGTAGGATTATCAACATATGAGTATAGTGTGTATTTCATTCATTTTATATTAATAAAAGATCCACAGGCACAAACCTGCATTTGTGTCCTGTGCCTTTTTGAAACGAACACATTATGAGCATTAATCACACAGTTTTCCAACCACAGCAACAGCAGCAGTCAAGCATGATGGAAAGACATTGACCAAAGTAGTGCATATCCTCACAATGTATTGCCAATTTTTAAGGGCTAAGCTAGGGACAACCTTTCGCATTATTACATGAATATGGCAAATACATTCTCATATATGATGAACTGGACGGTGCATATGGATGGAAAGGATGTCACGTTCGGTCACTATATATTAGGTTGTGCACAACATGTACTCAGTTGTCAAATGAACGCCCCTGGCACACAGCATGCACGACTGAGGTCCATGCACCCCCTGTCAAGCCAACACTCATCACCCATCTCCACGAACAGGGCCTTTCGCGCTACCCTCTCAGCCAGCAGGTTCCCTTACCACTCAGCGAAAAGCAGAGACTCTATTACCCAGAGATAACCCAGCAAGCAACCCAGAGCAACATTTGATGTCTCAAGTTATTCAACATTAACTTGATTATGTTTAGTGCAAAAAGAAGCAGATGAGAGTGTGCGAAACTCAACTAGTGGGACTTTTCAGACACTTCAGACGAGGTTCTTTGGGTAATGTTAGAACGAGCTTAATGACTGTGACCCTCATCCTCCATAACACAAACCCTTCTGCACAGAGTCAGGTCACAACAGACATGAGATATTGCAAAGAATTACAGGAAGTACCTTTTTTTTTACTGTTATAACATAATTTCAAAAAGTGCTAGGGGGCTGTACAATCCTTAATTGATTGTCTTTATACATCACTATGTATACATTTATAAATTAAAAATTTCCAAAAACATGGAAGTAACATTAAAGGTATACACATGGGAGGTCCCTTCCAGTTTTCATGATCACAACAAAACCCTTGGGTTGTGGTGCAAGGGAAGTACAGTGGTATCTTCATCATCATCATCATCATCATCATCATCATCATCATCATCATCATCATCATCATCATCATCACCATCACCACCCATCTTTTATGATAGGATGTTCCAACTTCCTCCCCGCCATACAACGCCAGGCCTTCAGCATTCATCTTCGACTTCTCTGATAGGTGGAATCAGGCTGCTAGTGGATTTGTACTGATTGACTTGATTGGCCATGTGAGTGCTCATGGGCTTGATTTGAATGTTCCTTGGATAGGCGTATTGCGGTTCATCTGTAAACCATTTCTTTTCTGTGAGACAGCCAGGCACAAAGGAGGCAGGGGACAGGACAGGAAAGGACAGCATTAGTACAAAAAATACCTGCACAACTGATCCCAGTTCTCTGTTTAACAAAAAAACCTTCTTTCTATCTACAGAAGATAAATGACATTCAACAACCACAGGGTGAAAATACAGGTTGTGGGTGTCTGCTAATGCTATCTTTCCCTCTCTATAAGACAGCAAAATGTATGTAAAAGCACTTACAGCCTCTAAACACATCAAGGGACATACTGTAGGCTAAAGGAATGGGATACATCATGCTGTGTTTTTGTGTTCATTATCATGGTGGGGTCAAGCCACTCTGAAGTCCGACAAGTCGCATGACTCTGGGAAATGAGACACAGCGTGCCAAATTACAGAGGACCTAAGCCACACGTGGGACGAATTTCCGTCCTCATCCTGCTCAAGTTCCCACAGGCAGTGTCATTTCCAAGCACTGCGACATTCCTAACTCCGACTCCAACGTGAAAGTTGCTGCCGAGCGCGGCGTGTCAGCCGGCGGAGGCCTGCAGGCTGGAGTGTCAGAGCGCGCGCGTTTGATGTGAGTGCAGCTGAACCTGCCGTGGAGCAAGGAGTCAGCCACCTCGCTCCATTCCCCCGAGTTCACTACTGATACTGGCACTTGTATTGCCCTGAGCCATCCTCCGGCATGGCAAGAGTTAAGGGAACCAATTTCAGAAGCACTGGGCTTCTCATCATGTTTCCCTTTCGTACATTTTGATGAGACTTCTGCCGAGAGGACATTTAGCTGTCAACTTTCCTGAGGAAGTTTTGATTGGGCCAATCCTCAATTTAGAGTTCAGCAACTTGCAGTTTGTTACGCAAAGTGGGGAAAAGCACTCAATCTGGAGTACAGATCCTGTTTCCACTGATTCACATGGAAAATTTGGAGTTAATGAATCATCAGATTGATGTATAGGAATAATGTGCAAACACACAGACCTCTCACACAATGCAATTTGTCTACAAAACCTAAATGATACATACATGAAGAGGAAATCAAACAAATAGAGGGGGGTGTCCAGAGAAACTGATCAGATGAACTCAGGTATAGAGTTAAAAAGATAGAGGATGATCAACCACATGCAATGCTTGGGTGATCCTAAGCATGACAAGAGTTAGGCAGCAGAAGCAGCCAATTGCTTTCTACTGGAAAGCAACAGTGAAATGTGGGCATGACTTCCTCTGAAAGTAAAATCAACATCCCCTCTCATACCAGAGCTCCACAAGGACAGTTATGATTAAAATATCTCACAACAGGTGCTATATCATGCATAATCATTAACTTGCATACCTTGGCTCATTCTATTCATCCTTGTTGCACTTTAGAAAAAGAAGTGGTCTAAGTAAGTTTTACATTTCTTAAGGCAAGTAACATGTCTAAAACAAGGTTACTGACATGACCATGTCCTTTATGTTATATTGGAGTTTTAGAAAAAAAAAGGTCACATTCAGTCAAATTAGGGTTTGGGATTTTTTTCAAACAGTTCCCTAGCATTAAAGCCTTCATTTAACTACAAATGTTTTAATATCTATTTAAGTATAATATTGCTTTTTGTGAAATACCTACACACAGGAATAAGAGCATATTATTATCTGTATTCTAGTGATAGAAATTTATCTGTAATATATATATATATATATATATATATAAAAGTAAATAATACTAATGGTTATGTCTTTGTGATAAAGGATTTCTGTCTTACTCTAAAAATATCTGTAATATGTAAGATTATTTGTCATTATGTAATTTAGGTACCCTATGTTTTTCTACTAGAGAGAAGATATTTATATGCTTTAGTTTCTAAAAATAAAATGTTTAAAAACTTTCTGGAATACCTTGCAGTTGCAGGCTTTTTGGAAGGGATGGTCTTTCCAAACAACCCTGTAAAAAGCTTTTTTTTGTTCCTTCATTTGACCATTTGATCCAAAATGAATTTATTTAAAGAACCAGCACAGCTGCTGCATCTGCAAGGATCTCGGGATGTTGTGGAACCTTAATGTTGTGACATTTTATCAGCTCTACACCCGAACTAGCAAATTCAATATTACCAAAAACATAGCTAAAAAATAATCGACACAAACTAAAACATGAACATGCAATTCACTTAAAGACAAATGGAGATGAGACCACCCAGGAAGGCAATGAAAGTTCTGTTCTATTCTAACTGGACATAAGGACTTAGGCCATGTCAGAAATGTTTATAGTCATATGGACTTCTATCACTCAAATATGAGAACAAACCACAAAATAAATATTTGTATATGTTTGATATACAAATATTAGTGGATAAACACACAACCAAACATCTATAGTCAAAACATCAAGACACTTATTAGATAAATCTAAAACCATCTACCAGTACTGGAAAAAAGTGATTTTGTATACTCTAAATAAAGATAGAATTTTGCAAGGCTTGCTTTGGAAAAGCAAATTGCTTTAAAGTGGGTGATTGGTTGCATCATCATAATGGAACAGCCATATGCAGACTTGTGCTGTTATGGTTCTGAGGTAAACGTGTGGTGGACATAAGCAATGAACCAATGATTTCAATATGAGCTGGGGGCAAGAGTCACATGCACATGAGCACACAGCAAACTCACAAACAAATTAAAAAACACACATTTTCCTTTCTATTTGACATATGCTCAAAAGACAAGAAGCACGCACACACACACTCGCACACACAGGAAGCACGCACAGCACGAGGGTGAAATGGCCCACGGGGGGGCAGGGCATCTTACTTGTGTTTGTCCCGTGCCTCACGGCACTTGCTGCTGCGGTTCTGCCGGTTGGTGGCAGGGATAGAGTGAATAGAGGAGCTCTTTTTGCTGGACGAGTGGGAGGAATGAGAGGAGTGGGACAGGTTGGTGCGGGACTGGCCCGCGTTGTGGTCAAACTGCATCAGGCAGAAGATCAGGTCTGTGGGGACCAGCTCAAACTCATACGGCGGATTGGTGATGACATATCTGTGGAAGTATTAGCACATTGAATTCACTGGAAGTGTGTGACAATAACACGTAATCATCAAAAATGATTAACTTTCAGTAAAATGGCCATGATATCTTAACAGCGCCTAATCTAGCATTTTTTCTTCTTAAATGTATGTTTTGAATTGAGTAGCAAACAACCCTATATGTATGCATTACTGTACAGCAACACAACCTTTGCACCAGTCAATATATATTGAATATATGAACAGGTTAGAAAATTTAAAGATTGGAGCATGTGAAAGGGTTGTTTGGAGTGGAAACCCTTTGGAAGACACGTGGCCTGGAGCAAAGAGCTCACCTTTTTGTGCACTGGCTTGGTGTGCTTAGATGTGCATCTCTTAATCTATAGATGCCAAAGCATAGCATGTTGTATGTTTTTAATGCTTTACAAAATAAATCCCCATAGCAACCACCATCCTACAAGAGAGAAGAAAAATTAGTACTTTGGGTAGCAGTTAATACACCAAAAAAACAAAACCTGACCTGTGGAGCACATAGCCTTTTACTTTTGGACTATGTGAACCACAGAAATATCCACTGAATTTGTATGATCTGTGTGTGACCCAAAAGCTATTGTGACAGAAAAATATGGATCCCTGTTATGCAGCCTGATAATGCATGAAAAAAATACAAGGAATAGTTTGAGACAGCCCTATTTTTTCACCCAACTGCCTCTTGTACCACCGGCCCACCCCCGCACACCCACCCACACACTCATGCATTCACACAGGCGCAGTGCCTGGACCTCCTCCACAGTGGGTTCAGTTTGCATTAGCGAGTGGCGGAGGCAGTGAACACGGGGCGCCGTGCTGCTGGTGAGAGTGACAAAACGTGTCAGCTCCCCTTAAGCGCCCACTTACCCCCAAGTCTGCAAAGGGCCCGTCGTAGAGGGCCAGCTGGGCCACGCGACACCTGTCCCTGTTAGCCAGCGTCTGTGGAGTGCTGTAGCCCCCACGCAGAGCATTCTCCTCCGCCAGCAGGGCCTCCAACTCCGGCGTGGCCCCTCCCGTCACCAGCGTCCGGATCAGCGTCAGGATGTTGTCGTTGAAGTACGTCTGCCGAGATAAGGCGGGGGATACGGACAGGAGCGCCATTAGAGGAACAGCGGGAGACAGTGAGGGTTCTGGAGCTACTCCTAGCCTTGTTATCTAGACCCTGAGCTGTCGCTTCACATCGCATTCCCCAAGACGGGAAGAGACACAGGAACACAATTAAGCCAGCTGCTGTTGTTGTTGTTGTTGTTGTTTTTCTCTTCTACAACATCCATTTGATATCACCAGCCATGCTTACCAGGAGAGCATTTCACACATGGCAGTGCCAGAAGACTTCTCTTATATCAATTATCATTACTCGAACTAATTATCTTTATGTAGCTCAGATTGCAATCAGCGGGTGAGATCTAAATGTACAGCTTCACAGATGCAGTTCATCTTATATGGTAATCCATATATACAAAAATGAAACAATTAATAATAATAAGTTTTAGTACAGAGAAGAAAATCAAGACAGAAAATTTCAGGTCAGTCTGTGCTTTGTCACCTTGTTATTACAGTACAGAGCTGACACCCATCCACTCCTCGACATGATTGCATGGTGCTGACTATGTATTGTTGCCAGAGCCAGATACCTCTCTCTCTCTCTCTCTCTCTCTCTCTCTCTCTCTCTCTCTCTCTCTCTCTCTCTCTCTCTCTCTCTCTCTCTCTCTCTCTCTCTCTCTCTCTCTCTCTCTCTCTCTCTCTCTCTCTCTCTCTCTCTCTCTCTCTCTCTCTCTCTCTCTCTCTCTGTGTGTGTGTGTGTGTGTGTGTGTGTGTCAGGAGCTGGCCTGAGAGGAATGTGCTATTCGGACTGTGCGCCAGAATGACACCTCTTCAGAATCCTGACAGCACCATTCAGCTGAATGATGGATGAGAACTGTGTATTAGGCAGCTTCACCTTTGCCCAGAGTGCAGCGCACTTGAAGACTGCTTTGTTCTAACTTCACTCAGAGTGAAAGGGCCGGGAATGAAGCCATCGTGCGGATAAGGGGGTAGCAGTGGTCACAGGTAAGGGAGAAAAGAAGGGTGAAGAAAGAAGGAGAGGAGAACATGCTCATCTCTCCCTCTAACCAAGATGACATTGTTTAGAGATTAAAGCTTTTGGACCTCTTAGGAAGCCACCTTGTGTGTCAGGGCATGCCATTACAGAGAAGTCGAGCACTTACCTTGTTAAAAGATCTAATAAGCCTTTTGAAAGTTCATTGCATGACACATTATATGAAGAGTCTTGGCAACAACTTTCCTTTTGATGTCACTGCAGCTGACAGTACTGTCTGATCAATGTGGCGTTTCATTTATGAACCTCTGCCTAGCAGTAACACTGGAGTCCTACATCTAAGCGCAGTACAGTCTGAGGCTGCTTCTCTCCTATGCACTGTTTCAGAGGATTAGCTTCCACAGATCAGGAGACACCTTCATGTAATTCTGCATAACACCCCATGATGGGAGAAAAATGTAACTCTGCTAAAGCTTCTGACAAGGCACTTTGTTCACTCTATCATTAAGCTCTTTAACAGAGTACACACACAAACCTTGCTGACAATGCAAATCACTTTGTAATAGCAGTAAAAGTCAAAGATTGAAAAATGACATTCATTTTATTCCTTTATTTTCTATTCCATAATGAATAAAAGGCAAAACAGCTCAATAGTTTAGTCATATTTAAAACTAGACATTTAGCAACTTTCTCCCTCCTTCAATTAACTTCACGTATATAGTCACACATTTTCCACATTAGAAATAATGTTGTTTTTAATTAACTCCAAGAAATGCCAGTATTATCATGACCGTACTTATCCACATGCACATACATAATACCCAACTACGTTCTGGTTTAAAAGCAACACCTTACTGTTATGCAGTTGCCCTCTGGTGAATTAAAAAAAAATGTTTGGATGAACAAAAAAGTTACTGCCATTACATCTAACTGTATATGTGAGTGGGAGGAGCTGTGCTACCACTTTGTGAGTGACATATTTGTGGGTGCTCTGTATTAAACTCACAGCACTCATGAGGGAGTCTAGCACACTGACAGCGAAGGCAGTACCGCAAGCAAACGGCTGGGTCAGGTACAGCTCCGTATCCGGGTCATCATCATCGTCTTGGTCCAGGAATTGAACATTTGAGTCATTCACTGTGGCACAGAGAAACATCATTAAAACCGATGCTAAAAGCAGGGCAACCATTTTATTGACATGCCAAGCGCAAGAGCTTATAGACACGCCATGTGATTTTCCAACAGAGGAAGTTTAGTTAACCTACTTTAAATAACCTATCCCAGTATTGAACAGCTGCTTGAATGCTGTACATGTTGTGCCCATATTTGAGATAACAGTGAAAATAATGATGAAACAAACAATGAAATAAACAACCATGCACTTCAAAGATCATGCAGTTTGAAAGAACCAACAATTTTCAATAACCTAAAAAGAAGATTTTTAAAAAGCAAGTAAACATATCTGGAATACAGCACTACTGTACCTGAAAAGTGTGCACCATGAATAGTTTTGCAAAGTATTTGCAATATGACAATTCATTTTCAGCTAAAACCAAATACATAAGCTATGGAATATATCATAAGTAAAAATAGCAATGAAAAGCATAATCAGTGAGGAATGATTGTTATTCCAGTATTGTCAACAAAATCTACTTATATATGTCTCCTACTAATGAGGACAGGCAGGTATAATATAAGTTCACAAATACAAGCAAAAATATTCTGCACCACTGGCAAATTTGGAAAGAAAATCTGCAGATTTAGTTCAACAGCAGCAGCACTGACTGAGGGCAATTTAGTTTAACTTCAGCAGTGGCAGTGAATATTTGAGTATTTAGTTAAACTACAATAGCAGTGAGTATTTAATGGTATTTAATTGAACTACAATGGCATTGTGTATTTGATGGTATTTATTTTAATTTCAACAGCAGTTAGTATTTGAGTGTATTTAGTTTAACTACAATGGCAGCAAGTATTTGAAGTATTCCGTTAAACCACAGCAGCAGTGAGTATTTGAGGTATTCCGTTAAACCACAGCAGCAGTGAGTATTTGAGGGTATTTTCTCGAGTAGCCAGTGTCTGGAGGAAAGAGGCTGAAACCCATTTCTGTTTAGTTTCACACGGGGCTTTGTGTTACCCCTCTTCAATATGTATGCTTCAGAGATTAGGACCAGCTCCAAAAGAAATAAATAAAAATAAACAGCTTAAAGGAAGGTTTTATCTGCAGGGCTTTTTCTTTTTTTCCCTTTTTTTTTTTGAATTTGATTTCTTTCCAGACTTCCTGTGAGCTGTGGAAGAGAAACGTCAGTCTTTCAGACAGGCTTCTGATGAACACGAGCCTGGGCTCCAGAAATGAACTGCAGGGAGATGCTATGGAAGCAGCCACAAGGACAGACTAGTGTGATCAAAGGCCTAGCGATGCTCACAGAGGCGGGAGGAGGGGGAAAAAAAATCATAAAAAAAAGTCCAAAACAAGACAGTCAATTTCAACCAGAACCGAGAATAAAAAATGTGTTCAAAGTGATGCCATGGGAGTAGGCCTCGTCTGCAGCCACAGAAATCAAGACAAGCCAATGGAGGAGGCAGTGGCACAACGGCGCAGCAGAGGACAGAGACACCGCTTACCCAGCTCTGTTATCATTTGTATGTTGATTCCATTGTTTTTTTCCTGACTGAATGAAACCAAAGGCAGTAGTTTGCCAGGCTTAGCTAATGACGATAAAACAGTGTTGGGGGGGGGGGGGGGGGGAACTGTTACTGAAACAAGTTCAAAGGCAGACAAAAAAGGAAGAGCATAAATGAGAGAGTCATCATGTCAACAGTGGGATTAGAAATCTAAAAAGGTCCAGTATCTGCCTCAAGGGAGCCACAGTGTCTGTAAGTGCAGAAAGAGAGATCAGCCATCTGCGCCTAACTGGTAAACAGGGCCTACCTCCATGATGGGTGGGTTTTAGGTTTTCGTTGCTATAGCGGCAAGGTATATGAAAAAAAAAAAGGCAAATGTAGGCAAACACCTAAAACAGGTCTATTTTCATTTTTGCTCATGTGGTGTTTCTCACTTTTTAGGCTGCTCTGATAGCACTGAGATTATGCGTATCATATTTGGGATTTTGGAAGGCCTCATGGGTGGTGTCTGATTGCTGCGGCCATTGGAATCGGAGCGGCGAGGTGTGCGATGCGTCAAAGGCCCCTCCACTGTAGTGCGCTGTAATTGGGTCAGCAGAGAGCTGGAGTGGCAGGTCCCGCATGCTTTAGTGCCCTCTGAGATCTGAAACTTTCATGAGTCCCCCTGCCCTGGGAATACTGCCACCGTCACTGTTATTAATACATGGACCCACTTTACAACATGCTTTTTGCCTCCTTTGCAATCAGGCCCTATGTTTGTGCATCGGAGGGGCTATTGTTAAGCACATGGCTTTGACCTGTTCTGCTGAATATTCCAGGACACCATGCATGGCATGACAGACATACATCAGGCACAATGGCACTGAGACATAAAGGTGTGGCTGTCAGGCATTCATTTAGATTCTAATCACATTCAACTTTGACATGGTAGCAGTATGACTCCACTGCTCACCTAATTCAGTTATGATTGGGATGTTAGAGCCTGTAGTGACAGAACCCTGGCGGACCAAGCCGTGCACGGGACTATTGTCTGGAGAAGACCTTTCCATGCCAGGAGGTGTGAAACCTGAAGGAGACAGGAAAGGGGAAAACAATCAGTCCATCTAATCAGTGTATAATATCTGATGTCATAGTAATAGTTACATACACAGTGGCTGCAGACATCTGTATAATTAGCAACTGCGTTAGCTGCATTCTTTGGCTGCTAGTGTCAGCAGGAGGAGTGGAGCATGACAGGAAGCAGCGCACTGTCTGCGCTGCAGAGGAAGGAGTGGCAGCACTGCACGGAGCGGCAGCCGGTGGCAGTCGGAGAAGCATGCAGGGGCGCCAGCGGCAGCCTTGAAACACTGTAGCACTGCAACGCGCCTTTTAGAGGTCAGCGCAGACATATTTAGCATTTGCTGCCTTCCATCAGCTGGCAGATATAAATTTTATATGTTGTTCATTTTGTTACCATAAAATTGGTGAAGTGGATCCTGAAAACCTTTTATGTGAAAACGCGATTCGGAGCCATGAAATACAAGCGGCAGTGACAGGACTATGAATTCACATGACTTGACACTTTTGCATTTGCTCAAGCTGACAAGTAAACACCTTAAATCAGTAATGCCATATGCATAATGCATCAGGCCTGTTTTGACATCCATCATTTAGTGCTGACTAGAGAAAAATGCAAGCGTATAGTTTCTTTCTTTTTTTTCTGAACAGCGGCAAACATAATGTGAGGAATGGATTCGGGTCACAAAGTTTTAAAAGAAGCATGGCATTTTGTGCGCTCAGCGCGCTTCTGCACCAGATGCAGATGCGAGAAAAGGAGACACTACGCTTGCCCACTTTCCCCAAATTTCACATTCTGAACAAAATAATTCTCCTGTTGTTTACACTGTTGACACATCACATGAACAATGACAGAGCGAGTCAAGCTTCTCGCTGGGAAGCTACACTACCAAATGGGTACCCTTTTCGTAATGTCTGTGAAATGTGACTCTCACTTTTCACAACAAAGCCAGGAGGGTAGTACTACCGTTAACACTTCCACTATTGAACATGAACCTGAACTGCAGCATACAGCATGCTCTAGTGAAAAGCTTCACACCAGGGCCATACCATATCCGCGCTGGTTTCTGTTAGGTGGGAGAGGCCATTTTCCGTTAGATTAACTCAAAAATATCACACTGAATGACAATTTTACAATGGAGGACAAAACAGCAAAAATATATTTTATGGACTTTAAAATCTACTGTATATACTATGTATGCACTCATTCCCCCCTAGTTTTTTGAATAAACGTGTAGGCTACATAATAGTTACACTCAGGCATAGAGTAAGTATGAGAAATTATATTTGTATATTTGTTGTAAGAGTTTTCATATGGTATGATATTTGTCATGAAATTCTGTTTTACAAGCAGGTGATTTTATAAACAGGATCAGTTAAATAGAAATATCTTGTAATATTTAAAATATATTATTATTATTATTATTAAATGTTGAAAACCTCACTATTATTTGTTTGTGGTCTAAAAGAATTTGAAATGCTTGTATCTAACTCCAATCACACACACAGTTACACACACAGTTACACACACACACACACACACACACACACACACACACACACACACACACACACACACGATTTTAAATGTGCACAGTATTAAATGAACAGTGGACTGTTCTCCTTCATCTTCTCCTTTAGCATTTACAGAAGCATATACCCGGTTATGTGAGGTCTACTGCAGTGTTACTAAGTTTTTCAGACTTATCAAAAAATATATGTACAGTGTAAAATTAAATTAATATATTAAATGAATTATAGACTATATGCAATGATGATCATGCATCATATTCAAATTAGAAATTAAGACTTGGAACTAGCCAGTGTAATTGACTATCTGGCTACCTGGTTATCATGGAGCCTAATGTGCCATTAAATCACACTTTGCACATAACACATTGTACAACAAATTAAAGTGGTCCTGTAATTGTTTCCTTCACTGGTAAGTATGGTTCAGGTATAATAATAATGGAATAATAATGCTTAATTAATTATTAACCATATATATAACCATTATTATTTGTAGTTGTGGGGGGACAGAGGTATGCAGAAGGTAAGGCAGCTTATATATATATATGTATATATATGTGTGTGTGTGTGTGTGTGTGTGTGTATATATATGTATATATATGTATGTGTGTATGTGTGTATATATATATATATATATATATATATATATATATATATATATATATATATATATATATATATATATATATATACATATATATACATACATATATACATACATACATGTACATATATGTATATATATATTTATTCAAATAATGTGTGTGTGCGCATATATATATATGTATATGTATATATATATATATATATATATATATATATATATATATATACATACACATATATACACACACACACAGATGGATGGATGGATGGATGGATGGATGGATAGATAGATAGATAGATAGATAGATAGATAGATAGATAGATAGATAGATAGATAGATAGATAGATAGATAGATAGATATAAGCTGCCTTACCTTCTGCATACCTCTGTCCCCCCACAACTACAAATAATAATGGTTATATATATGGTTAATAATTTTATCAAAAAGTTTTAAGCTGCTACGAAGCTGAGTCATGTCTGCAGTGATTAAATAGATGGCTTTTTTTTCTGTGGGTGCAGGGCTTGAAAATAGGGCCTCCCCCACAGAAACACACGCCCTCAGGCATGTCTCGCTTTACACTTCCCTGTACCTTTCCCCTGGCAATAGGCTTGCTGATTTAGTCATTTACACCTTTTTCTTCAGATTCAACACCCTGCACTAAGCTGCTAAGTTGTCTGACAGTGGGGTAGAGAAATGTTGCAGGATGATGTAGTTTTGGGAAATATATACATGTCCTATATTAAGAAAGAAAAAAAAAACATCAGTACGCAATATTTGATAATATGTGTTAAGTTTAAAAATGTAAGTAAAGCATCCGTACAGAAAACATGTTTATGTAGTACTACCTATTGTTATTAACTTTTAAATATCTTATTTGAATAAATAGCAAAATAGGTCACTGACTCGACAAGCTCTCGTCACTTGTGAGCCTACTAATGAAATAAACCTACACTACCTGCTGCTCTTCTGCAGCTCATGCCAAATATTTCGATGATCTCCTGGAGGGGGCAGTAATGACAGTGTCATCTTGCGTGTCTCCCACAAACAGGACATGCTAGGTCTATTATCGGTCATGTGAGGGGAACCTGGTCTTCACAAACGAAAAGTCACCACCGAGCAACAAAGCACACCCTGCTTATTCTCGCGCACGCCTCTACCAGATGCTGTCACCTCCGAGCTTCAACTCCATCTCGCCGTGCAGAAGTGTCACCTCGGTAACGGCTGAAATCTTAATTGTTGTGGGCCAGCCTGTGTGGGCTGTGTAATTTGCGTAATGAAGAGCAGCTGAAGAAGCATGGCTGCTGATTTGTACTGCCTGCTTAATGATGATGAATCCTGATGGGCACAAGAGGGTTACATGTTTATCTGAATGCATAAACAATCTGTTCAACTCAATTTGTCGGCAAACAAATCTGCCGCAGCCCTGCTAATGGAGGCAAATACTGCACAGTCTGCAATGGGATATTTGGGGTGTTTAGCAGTGCTTTGATTAGACCGGAGACGATACCCACATGCACACAAGGAGCCAGGAAAGTGTCGCAGTACACTGAAGGATGACTAATTACTTCAGTAAACACTAGAAGTATAACAAATAAAGAATACTATGTAAGGTAATAGTATTGATGTAAAAAAAAATCTCTAATGTTCCTGTGTTTATCTCTTGGTCATTCATTTGTAATCTAGCCATTCTTTGTTTTTTGTTGGAAATGCCTCTTTTAGGTTTCCTAGGAGATGACTAGGGGCCCTTTTGTCTTTTAAAGCCCATAGCAATCAGCAAGTTTTGCAACCTAGCAGACTGATGCTGCGGAGGGACATTCTAGCTGCCATCCAAGTCCCCTCAGGCTGTGAGATGAAGTGTCCTGTGCTACTCTTTACCTTGGGAATTAGCCTGCAAGACCCCAATGCTGTCATCAAACTGCATAGATTTGATGTTGAGTGATGCCAAGATGCATTCCTTGTCCTGCAGTGAAGCATCGTCGATATTGTTCTGATTGGCTGACAGGATAACGCACATGTCGCAGAGGTTGATGTTGACAGCCCTTAAATCAGCTCGACTTAATGGCGTACCCTTCAGCCACGAGAGAAAGGAAGACAGAGAGAGAGAGAGAAAGATGGAGAAAAACAAATTAAAGATTGAACTGTGGAGCTGTGGGAAATTAGTTAACAAGTATACTTTTTTCCAAGGCAGTGACATTCAGTTGATCTAACTATGCACTGGGGGATGTGGAGATGTTCTCTAATCTAAAGGGTAGCCACTGCTGACGGCGTTTTGGGTCCACTTTTAATATTCAGTCAAACCAGTGATAACGAGCTCTAAAGCAGGCAGCTGGGCCAGTGCTTCACACAATCGCTGAGAGAACCTGGCACCAGGAGCGCATCAGCACAGAGAGCGAGAGACTGCCTAGAGACGCATCAGCACAGAGAGAGAAACTGCCTAGAGACGCATCAGCACAGAGAGAGCGACTGCCTAGAGATTCGATGCATTCAACGCGCACATTATTCAGGTTTATCTCCCAAAGCAGGCTTATTGCTGTGCTGTTTAAAAACTCACTTTGTGTCATCCTGTTTGTCTGAGTGCATTTGTGGTGTACTCACGGGTAAGATGGAGACCTTGGGGAAGTTGTGTAGAGTTTCCCATTCTCTCCTCAGGTAATCCAGTGAGCCCACAAACACAATGTGTTTCAGCTCATGGTAATGGAAGTTACTCGCTCTTAAAGGCATCACCAAGTTTCTTAGGCCTACTAAAGCGGACGTGACATCTCCAAATATACAGACCACGACATGTCCACTCAGAACTGTCATAGAGGCCTCACTTCGTGTCTGTGGAGAGAAACCCAAAAAGAAAGGCAACACCATCACAAGCGACCAGCCAAAAGAGAAGCTGCTCTGAGCTAAGAGCCAGTCCTCCAGTCTGTCAGTCAATTCACCAGACAGACAGAGTAAGAGGGTTAGAGAGCAAGGGAGCTAAAGCATGTACAAGCAGAAAGTCTGAGAGAGAAACTGTTGTTAGGGGAAAGTGTAAACTCTAAAAGAGAATGAAAATAGGATTCCTTTGGGTATTATACATGCCTAAATATAAATGCATGTTCCAAGTGAAATGTGACTTTAATCATTTGAATCTGACTAAATGAGAAATAGAAAAGAACAATGGATAGTTTCTCTACATAAAATAAACAAGTAAGGACAATCAAAGAAAGATTTTAAGAAAGGTTACTAAACTCACATATTTGAGTTTACTCTCTAACTCAACTTCAGATTTATTTCACATAAGGGACTACATAAACTTTCTTAGGAACAGAATGGGCTCACAGTGGTCTCTTGCATTTCTGCATGTGTGCATGCGTGTGTACGTGTGTAATGTTACTCGTCCACTTCAATTAGCAGACATGTGTCAGGTCTGTGATATGTGTGTAGTGCAGAACAGTACCCACCAGAATAACCTTCTCTATGTCTTTGGATGGACACCAGTGAAACATTCCAGTGGAATCATATCTCTTCACATTAACATCCATGCTCTCCATCTGCTCATTTCCCGGAATAAGCAGAGGGTCATGTCTACACAGGCAAGAGAAGAGACAACACACAAAATAACATTACCCTCAAGATCACAGGACAAGAGAGACATGCAATAAAATGCTCGCAGAGCTCAAGATGATTGAATTTCTGTCTCATTTTCATGATTGCAGCAGTCTCAAGCTGTCTCGCTTTCCTCTCACAGCAGTCTAGCCGCAGGTGCTGCTAGCCCATTGGAGAAGAAAAACCTACTTTTAAGCCATAGGAACGGTCTTAATTATTATTGTATTCACTGTAATTGTTTATTCACTGTATTCACTGTAATTGTTTAAAATGTAAATACTAAAACTACATAAATATTAAAACTACATACAAAAATGAGTTTATAGCAGTGATTCATTTTCATACATGGGTGAACTATATTATTCACACTATATAGTATTCCTTATAATACATTAAAAATAAATACACATTTCCTAAAGGTTAATAAAATTCACATTTTAGGAGTAATCTAAGTTACCAAAGTGAGAAAAAAAAAATCATTACTTAAATACACTGTAATGCCGAGGTGAATTCTGACCTGTGGTGAGTTTAGCAAAATTCTGAGGGAGATGAATGGACCCCATCTAACTCTAACTAAGCACTGGACATAATAAATGCTCTTCAATATGAATGACCAGGATATGCACAACAACCACAAAGAACAACCACAGAGAACGAGTCTGCAGGTTAGTTATGCCACTGTGCAAGAGTTTGTGAAGGCTTTTAGGAGATCACGGCTACACATGGTAGTGACCTCTAGCGTAATTTGAGGCAGCTGGATGCTCTGCATTGTTCTTGCAAATGCCTTTATCACTAACAAGAGCTTTGGTACCGACAGTAAACAAACCTTATCATGGTTACGGCAAATATGTACAAGACAAGGGTTTCCTTCTGAGGAGGTATCTTATCTTTTAATAGTGACATTAATCAAAAGGCCGTCCCAGGGTACATCTCTGCAGCAGCCCCTGCACTGGAAGTCCAGCAGCTCTGCGGTGACAAGGCCCATCAGTGTCAGAGCAGATTCCCGCAGTGCACTGCGTCCCGCTGCCTGCCGTCAGAGCGCCTTCCCCGGTGACAGCACTGCAGCGTAAGACAACGAGCACGAGCACCGCGCTGACTGAGTGGCACCAGAATGGAATGCCAATTACTGGCTTTTACCCTGCACCACCCCCGAAGAGCTGCGTCCAACAGTAAAAGCTTTAACAGGGCCACACTTTAAATATTTTAGGAATTTGCCCAATCACATTTCGCTCTCCTGAACTGAAGGCCATTAATGTTTCAGAAAAGTGTCACGACCAAACAGGCTAAACTACAGGCAGTGCAGCTGCATGGCTGAGGCTGATCTGGTGGAACAGTGACCATGAAAAAGGTCCTGCTACTTTGTTAGCTCTGACGCTAGAGCTGGCGTAAATTTAGTGCACCGGATCACTGCACTGGCCCGAAAGCAATCCTAAGTGATGTTCTGTACCAGAGGAAGACAGGCTTTCCTCCATGTATATGGGGACATTGCATGGTTGGAGTTAGTGGGGGAAAAAAGACAAATGCGCACATAGCTGCCATTTGAGGGCTTTTTGTAGCAGCATTACAACCTCTCACGACCACATTTCTCATCATTACGGTCATAACTATTTTTCCACTGTATGTTTCACACCATAGGATTTCTAATGCTGATCCCAACATTTCATAAGGCATAGAACCCACTTGACACATATTAATAACAGATAACCTATTAAGGAATTTAAAATGTAATAAATCACAGCAGAAACATAAAAACCTAACCACATGCCTGATTACTTCAGCTGTACTGTGTCAAAACCAACATGGTAGCATATGACATTTTTCATGCATTTGGCCTCATAACGTCCATCACACGTTTCTGTGCGATTCCATCATTTATGAGAGCACTTTGGGAGAAATTCCACAGGACACACGTCAAGAGACCATAACGACGTCAACAGGCGTGCGTGGAACAGTGTGCGGAGCGAGGCACGGTGCGGAGCGAGGCGCGGAGCAGCATGGGTAGGAAAGTCTGCCTTTGAGCTAATAGCCCGAGGCCAGAGCGCTCGGCCTCCTCACGGCTCGCCGGCTGAAGGGGAACACACTCCTCCTCTGTGAACACTTTCACACAGCTTTCATAAGTAATTCCCTCAAACTCACATTAGTCTGTATCAACCAGTGTTCATCACTGGCAGACTGGACTGCTACACCGGTCTTCCCCCTGGCCTACACAACAAGGCCTATAAACTGCTTTTCTAACATCAGTGTAAGAGTTTTCCCCTAAACCAGAGGAGGAACTGTCCTAAAGATGGCTCTGTCTAAAAGCAGTCTGTACTGATACTTTAGATTTAAATATTTTACTAAAAAAATAAAAATAGTAAAAAATCACATCACATCATATACCCAAGTATACAAGGTCTATTCCCACTCCGCTCCTTAGGACAGCATAACACTGGCTCTATTAGGCTGAATGATACAATGGGAGCAACAGCATTATGAGAGTTCAGCCCTCTAGAAAAATAAACCTCTCCGCTCATTTAAATAAACTAACTAAAATGCCTCTGCTTTAAGAATGTGGAATAACAAAAATGGAAAGAAAAAAAACAGCAGAAAAGTGCTGGCAGCAAACGTCTCATGCACGGATGAGTAAAACAATTTCCAGAAAACTCTGCTGATGTGTCTATATGGTGGTGCGTGTTCACGCTTTCATTCCTTAATTTATTACACCATTACTGCATCTCTGCCAGTTACTTTCTACTTGACTAAAGTCTGTTTCCTCGTGCTGTTTTGTTCACCTGTTATGTGTTCCCATCTTATGAATTTGCCACTGCAGTGAATGTCTCTTATTTCATGCATGTGATGTTGTTCAAGTGACAAAAAACAACAGAATATTATGACAACCATGCTTGCTCTTTTATGTCATTGACTGCCCCTCTATTAATTTCCAGAATAATGAATGATGAGACCTTACCCTCAATTCAAATATTTGCCTAATGATTCAAGCAAATTAATTTACATCAATAACATTTAAAGCATATGAATAGACCTTGTTCCAATTAGGCAAAACATAGTTTAGAAACAATTTAGTGGCTGATGATAATTATAGTGTGCAGAGAAAATAATTTCTGATGATATGATGTACAGAATGATAACTAAAAACAATCTATCTCTCTCTCTCTCTCTCCTGACTAGGTTTGAACTGCCAACACCCCTTCCCTCAGTCCACACTGCAATAATGTTTGATTTCTGAAAATATCACTTTAAAAACCTCTCAATTAGCATATTCCCATTGACGAGCTCGGGCTGTGGGCAGGTGCTAATAACAGCGAAAACATTTAGCGTTTTTACACCCCATCTGAATATTTCATTATATGCTGCATGTTTCACCACTCACTCCACAAACCCCTGTCACTTCAATCTCCCCTACACGCACTGACTGCCACTGCACACCTCTGCCTGGCTAGCTGCGGCTCAGCCGCTGTCAGCAGAGCCTGCCAGTCACACAGAACAACACTCCACTCCACGCCACTCCAAGCCAGCAACATGACACGACTGCCACGGCTGGGGATCGCAGCAAACGCGCCGCCACCTCGCCACAATTACACATGTCTCTGCCCTATCGGAGAGGCGCAGCGAACTGCGCTAATTTCGGCGAGGGGCATGCGTGCAGGAGCACCCAAGTGCACCACACTGCCTGAGTGGCACATCTGATTTAAAGTAAGCCATCTATATTTACGCAAAAAAGGCACGGAATGTAGCAGAGAGCCTTTAGTCAGATTCTGCATGAGTGGGTTTCTTGTTGTCTGTTAAAGCCCGAAGACAAGACCGAAGGATGAAGAACGTACAGCATATGAGCGTCTCAGCTCGTAAAAAGAAAGGGGTGCTTTTGGCTGAAATGCATTCAGAAGAAATTCCTCTCAGAAGAATACCATGTAGCTTATAAATAAAAGAAAGTTTATACTTTAAATGGTGTGTCCAGAGCAGTGGCCTAGATGTGCTTTTGGAGAGGGAGAGAGGCAGTTTGAAACGGAGCCGGAGTTACCCTCAGAGTCGGACTTAGCTGCTTTTCAAACAGTGTTTAGCTATTCCAGCCCCTCACTCGCCAGCCACAGCTCGCCAATCCCTACCCAACAGCCTATGAAAGGAGCCTTTTGCTTTGAAAATTTTACCCATCATGCAAACTGACAAAGGCATGCTTTTCAAAAACCCACAGCCAATCTGTTGATCATTATTTATTTACGACGGCCTGGAGGCGCAGAAGCGTGTAAAAAACATACTTGATATGGTATACACTCACAATTTTATCCTTCCCAGCTTGTAGAATAAAGAATCCCTAAGGCTACCTTAAACAATCACTTTACATGATGCCTAAAATTCACCTTTTGAAGGTGAAGTAGTTAACGCATGGTACATTGGCAGCGAGGTCAGCGGCTGAAGAAGTCCACAGGTCTGCATTTGGTAATCTGATGTTTAGCTGCAGGGCTATGACTTGAAAAGCCTACACCTAGAACAGAAGACCTGTCATCCAGCACCCAAGAGCCAGCTACATACAGAGGCACCCTGAAGCACAGAAAACTTTGACACTGCTTTGAAGCATTTCAAAACAGGGTAAATAACTCCCAAGAATTATTATCAGTCACAGATCAAAGAGAAGATGCATACATTACACTGCAAATGGGGGGCTTCAGCTCAGTGCAGAAAAACTGTTTTGTGGTTAAAGTTAAGAACTAAAAACTAAACCTCCTTCTAAGCAGCCGGATCACTGGAAGCGTGCCAATTTCTCCTTTTCTTCCTTTCAGTTTTTCGTTCCGTTTTTTGTTCTTTTTTTCATGCTTAGTCTTTATAACCAAGGGCAGATTAAACATTCTCACTTACACATTCTCACTTAAACATTCTAAAGGGTTCCCCTGTGTGGCTGACACCGCATTGTGTGCTGTACTGGTCTGGGGGGATTTTCTTTTGGGGGATATGTGTTGGGCATTTGGGTGGAAGATGATTTAGGTGAAGCTAAGACAAAGGCAACATAGAACATGTTGGCTACTAAGTGTGTACGTATGTATTTGTATGTGTGTGTGTGTGTGTGTGTGTGTGTGTGTGTGTGTGTGTGTTTGTGAGAGAGAGTGAGTGAGAGTATGTGTGTTTTGATGAAATTGTATCTATTTTAAGCTAAATTTCATTTCATGAACATATGAAACATGATAAAAAATGAATTCAATTCCATGCATTTTTATTTGGATCATTGTTGTAGGGGAGGTTAAGGCAGTGGAAGAAGAGAGAACAATGTGAGCAATGCTAAGTAATAACAGTACATAGACCAATTCAAGAAAATCTGGAGAGATGCATATAAAAATGATCTAAAACCATTGTAATCTAAATCATATAAATCTAATCTAAGAAAATAATGTTAAATTATAACAGTAACATATGATATTGAATTTTTTTAAATTTTTTTATCTAAGTTAATAAGTGTATATTAAACCAACGTTTCCAATTGCTGAATATTCGGGGGAAAACTACTTATTAAATATATATGAGATCCAAAGCAATCAGACTAAATGATATGGCAGTGTAACTTGGTAGCAAGTTGTCTTGTTCTCCTGAATCTCACACTTCACACTGTTGGCTGATCGGGAGCGGCCATTCCTGTCTGTGCATTTTTGCATACAAGTCTCTGTCTCCTGGACACATGGGCAGAGAGCAAGCCCTTTTATCAGCCAAAATCAATTAGCAGCTTTTTAATTCCTCCAGACAGGATAAAAGGAAGGTAATATTTGAATTCATTTTTGATTGCAATGATACATCTCACATATGGCCTTAAGTACCAAACCACTACTCACTGGAGCTCCTACAATAGATGAAGAGCCTGAGGCTAAGTAACCACGCGCCCATCTCTGATTGGTTGGCGCTGTCATTAGTGCCACCGCTGTTTAAAAACTACATGTGGACGAGACCGGGGGTGGGGGTGGGGGTGACAGCTGAGACTTTAAAGCAAGAGTATTTTTCAAACAGCTTTTCATAGCCTCTTTCATGACAGAAATATTTCAGCTCTATCATTAAGCACTGACAGGCTGACAGCTTAAACGCCTGAGTCTTAGAGGGCTCCTCTCCTCTCCCGCGCCACTCCTCCCTCTCACACCATCCCACCACCATCCTTCCTGTCTCTCTGCCGTGTGCTCTCTCTCTCTCTCTCTCTCTCTCCTTTTGAAGGCTGGAGGGAGCGTTCTTGAAATCGATGTCTTACCTCATCACTTTGGGCGAGCAGTTGGGCGAATTTCGCATGCCTCCATTGCGCTGTTTCTTTTTGGGCGACAGTGTTGATGGATGCTCGTCTTCGACTGCAAACACATGCAAAGAGTGTCAGCCTGTGGACAGCGGGGACTGTAACTGTGTGCTGGAGATGACATATTAAAGAGCACAAAAGCCAACACTCAATCAATCATTGCACAAAAAGTCAGACAGGACCTCCAAAAATAGAAAGAGAACAGCATTAGTAGGGACAAAGGTACATTTCAGGGAGGAAGAAAAAGCCATGAAGGACACTCGTTAAGACATGAGCTCAATTAATACTGAGCACCTTGTTCTGCTCCATTTGTAAAAGTAGATGTGAGAGTGTTATTTGGGTGTGTGAGAAGAGCTTGACCCACAGCAGTCTGCTTCAGTACCGTATGACTGTACCTCACTGTCACTGTGTGAAGGACAGGGGGCTAGATCAATGACAGAAAGAGAAAAAAAAATTAAGAAGTGGGAAAAATGTACTAATTTGCACATTTCTAATGCATCACTACATAGCAAAATCGATCCACATCAGGTGGGTAGGAACTGATGAGTGGGTGCTCCTCTGAGCGAACAGGCATGGAGCGAGCCCACAGAGTGGCTTTGCATGCTGAGATGCCACTCCAACAGGAAATTACTGAGGGGCCCGTGAATGTCCCAAGCACCCCTCCTACAGAACACAGCAGTGGAGGTGCCTGAAAGGCTGGATCAGCGCCTCACACTCTGCCATGTCGAACGTAATAGCAACAATATACATTGCCAGAGCAGGTCTACAGCTTGGCTCATAAAACTGAGGTGAAAATGTCCATTGTGTTCAGTGCAAATACTCATTTTAAAATAATACAACAATATACGTTTTCCTGTACTTTTTAAAAAAATAAATCTTTATTATTATTCACTACAAAAATAACAATGTCACAACATTTTAATATAATAATGTCTAATAACAATCCATCTGATATGAATGTCGTTTTTTGTCTCCAGTGCTAGACTATGTATTTGAGAATATGAGCAGTTGGGAAATAGTTTTAAAAGTGAGTCAATGATGTTACTCATATTCAAACTGAAACACTCAAAAACGTACACAAATACTTTAGCTGGAGATCACAACTGCAGCATGCAATTAGTGCAAAATACACAGGCACTGCAAGCAGTGCCTGCACAATATGTACAGCCTATGAGTATGCCCCCTCGTTTCCCTGCCATCTAATTGCAGTAATGAAAGAAAGGCAAATTAAAAATGTTCTGCCTGGGTATACACCAAATGTCATCGCTTGACATTTACAACTACACAATTGCTAGAGCAACGCGAACCACTAATCAACTTTCAAAATATCACGGTCTGTAGGGCGAAGGTGGCCTGGCCCTTAGTTTGGCTGCTGCGTGCGAGGAGTGAGTGGCCTGACTGGGTTACACTGCTGTCCCTGCTTCTGCAAATGAGCCACAGCAGATTGATGAAGTACACCACTGCCCTTCAGCACGAGGCTTAACCATGCGATAGCTGGACCTGCAGCAAGTCCCTGCTTGCTCGGAATTACACTAGAGCACTTTTAGAGCTTCAGTCAAAATGGGATCAGACCAACGACACACGACTGCCGCTCGTCACTGCCTGTAACAAGAGCCGGAGCTCTCCTGGATCAGTGGCCGAAACAATTTGACTAGGTGTCCGTCTCTGCTGGTTTAAGAATACAACAGGCTAATGCAACTTTAAACGTGTGGTTTACTCTTAGGTGGTGCCAGAGCACAGAAGCCGTAAACAGCCAGTCCAGCCCACACCCTGTCTACCATTCAGATATCTCTTTGTAACCTAATCTGTCCCCCTGTTCTAGTCCTTCTGATAATCCTGGCAACTTCTTCTACAGAGCAAACATGCAATCACGCACACACGTGCACACACACACACACACACACACACACACACACTTAAACGTAGCCGTTGGAGTGTGGGGGCTGGGTACATAAGCTGAGAGCTGTGTTTCATGCACACTACCATGCCTGCAGAGACCCCGAGAGGGAGGAGCACGAGGCTTGAGGACTGATGCAGCCTGCTAAGGAGGCCACCTACAGAGCGTGGAGGAGCGTGTGGAGAAGAGGGTGGAGGAGAGCACCGAGCAGCTGAGCTGGTAGCGATATTTCCCCGGCAGGCTGCAGGCCCGGTTCAGGCCAGCCAGGCTGAGTTGTCGGCGCAGGGGCGGGGATGGAGGGAGCAGGCTTCCTTTACGGTTATTAACGAGAGGGGCGGCAGCCACGGTGGGACACTCCTCTGCAGGCCAGGGGCAGGCGGCAGCAGCGCAGACAGGAAGTGCCTTTGGGACAGCCACACTGCTAGCCACTTTAATGGGCTGATTTTGAAAAGTGGGCCTTACTTCCTCCTTTACTGTCAAACAATAGAACATAAAAACAATAAGAGGGCTGGTGACTATCCCAGAACAAAGACAAGAAAACTTTTCTCCTAAAGGTTACTAGTTTTATAGTAGTACATGTTCAAGAATTAATGCATTTATGAAATAGGGCTTTAGTAAACTCTGCAACATAATACAAAATGCGGACATAATACATTATTGCGGTTAAGATTATAATATTGCATTTTAATATTAAAACATTGTACTGTGTTTAATGAATTGCTACACTGTTTGAGAATCAAATGATAAACAGGATGGTGATGGTAAAACAGGGTATGGTGATTTCCTTTGCTGGGCCATTTCTGACTCTTTAGGGCTGTGGGTTTGTGGCTTGGCTTTTAGCATTTTGTGTCATAAAGGCTGCTATAACATTTCTAAATAATTGACAATGACACTTTGGTTTTATTAAATACCACTTAACCACTTGGCATGTGCTTAAAATGAAGTGTTGAATATGACATTTACTTTGCCATTGCTACCGAACATGAATTAATTACAATCTTCCCTCTCACTGGTCCACACAGCAGAACAAAGCACAGCATGCTAGCCCTGAGAGGAACGTGTGAACCAGCACAGGCAGGTAGAAATGCACACGATTTCCACAGCAGTGCATGTGTTTTATTTTCTTAACAAATTCAACAGGTGACACATACACAAACCACAGGTGTGAGAATAGTTAATTACAAGTCTGTGGAAATAGACAGCATCACCTGGTACTGAGATAAAACAATACAGCTAACCCTTTAATTGATGCATCTACTGGAAAAGTGCACGGGCTTGAACAACAACCGGATAAATCATGCGAAAGAGGCAAACTCCAGGTCTGTTAGAGCAAGCAGGGTTCAAGGAGCACTTGAAGGGGTTCACACTGGGAGTTATCAGCCACACCACTGGCCACCAGAGTCCATAGACTGCAACCTAATGACATCTATGCGAAAGGCAAAAGGTTAGCCAATATGTGGAGTAAGTGGAAAAGCAGTTTCCGCCTGCTCCCCAAACCTAGCTCTGAGCAATAAATAGATGGTTATTTCTGCCGTCAGCTGCCGCATAGATTTAAAGGCCGCCACAGATAACTCCTGGATTCATCTGGCCCCTGTCAAACACACGCAGCATTACACAAGGAGCATTCGCCATGCCACTTTCACTGTGGATTTACAATAATCCAGACGGCAACTGTCTCTTCCTGAAATGCAAATGCTGTGAAGAACTGTGATTGCAAGCCCTTATCAAGGCAGTGGTGAGCTGAAACTATGGGAAGAGCCAGTTTAAAATCTTTGTTGATGCCAGTATTTTACACATGTTAGGATTTTATCCATATTATTATTACTATTATTCTTACTACTACTACTACTACTATCAAAGTTATATATATATATATATATATATATATATATATATATATATATATATATATATATATATATATATATATATATATATATAGACACACACACACACACACACACACACACATATTTAATGCATATATTAAATAAATGCATACAAGTATTATTTGTAATGCATATTTTGAGCATATGATAATTAATAATAAAATATAAAATTAAGATAAGGTAAATAAAGTATAAAATTAAACTTAAACTTCCTACTTTATAGTCAAAGCAGTGCTCTGCCTCTGTGTTAAACAGTGAGATATTTACCTAAAACGCATTCTGTTTTGAATCGAATCCTGGCCTCGCTTTCACATCCCTTTTTCCCTGGAGTTGTAGCGCCATCTGCTGCTAAAGGCAGCACAACACAAACACATCACTTCAAACTCTGAACATGTGCGCTATGTATGAAGTTGATAGCGTTACAGGCTCTTAAATCATCTCTCAAAAGGACAGAGTACTCTTTATACAGCATCTGGATTTCATATGTGTTCCTTCCATCAGCACCTGACCTTTCCCCTGCACATGTTTTAAAGTTACAGAGCAAAGAGTCACTCTGGTGCATCTGACTGCAGTCTGGTGCTGCACACCTGTCATCACTAGCGCATATCAATCTCCAGGCATCTACAGAAAGCTAAAGATGGCAACTTTGTAGAGCGATGCTTCAGGGGGCCAAATCAAAGGCATGAACGTGTAGCAGCCAGGTTGCACGAGGAGAGCAAGACACACGAGGCGTAGCACTGAGGGGTAATGTGGAAAACAGAGGAGCACACTTACGTGATCGCACATATCCATTAAACTTATATTTGGCTGAGGAGAGGGCAGAGACGAATGAGGGGTTTGGAGGGGGAAGGGATGAAAGGATGGAGGGGAGGAAGGGAGAGAAAGAAAGAGAGACGATGAGGGTGAGAAACAGTAGACACACTTAGATCACTCAGCTCAGATAGTGAGACATTTAGGTTTAAATGAACAACTGCATTTCAAACAAAAAGCAAAGCCCAAATGAGAATGGTGATGCTGATGATGCTGATGGTCAAAATGAGAATAAAACGGGACAATAAAAGGGAGTCGGGAGAGAGACGTGAAGGAACTGAGCAGAGTCTGTTCTGCCATTGCTCGTGCATCGTATTTCACTTTTTTTTCATATATTCTTACACAACACCCAGCTATGAAGCCTGCAGACTGCAGTCATCCTAAAGACTGCGGCAACCCTACAGACTTTACTAACTCCCCTGGAACCCTACACTACAACCCTACACTACTGGAACCCTATAGACTTCACTATTAGCACAGACAGCATAGGAATACTACTTACTTTACTAACTTCACAGACTGTTGGAACCTTACAGACTTACCAACCCTACATACTGCAGTAACCCTAAAGATTGCAGCAATCTTACAGCCTTTACTATCGCTAGAGACTTTACTGATCACACCGACTTTACATACTGACTTTACAATCCTACATATTGCAGTATTCCTAAGGACTGCAGCAACCCCACAGACTTTACTAACCATAAAGATTGCACTAACCCCACTGGCTCCAGTAACCCCACAGATTTTATGAACTCTACAGACTGTAGTAGCCAACAGACTTCACTAATTCTACAGACTATATTAACCCTGCAGACTGCAGTAACCCTAGACACTTTATTAATCCTACTGAATGCTCTAATCCTACAACCTGCACCAACCTTACAGACTGTTTCCAACAGACTTTACTTCCTCTATAGACTGAACTAATCTTCTAGACTACACTCACCCTACAGACTGTACTACACATGGTTTAATGACACTACTGATATTAATTACGGTATAGGAGACATGAAGCACTTAAGTCACACTGCGCAAATGGTATGGAAACAAAGATCAACTCCATCTGGTCTGATCAAAATGCAGTTCTCTAAAGGACGAGAGCAAGCGCAGTCATACAGCCTCCCCAAATAGGAAGGCGATGGTAGATGTTTCACCTCCAGAAATTCTGTTGACTATATTCAACAATGAGACATTATCTGTTCTGAACGACCCAATACAACCATACTGTTCTTATCATGGGACAACCCCCCATTAAGTATGTGTATTATGCGGCATACACATCCCATGCAACAAGCAAGTCATTGAAACATCTAGCATGCTGCGTTTGGAGCAGATGGCGGCGTTGAGCATGCAGCGGTGCAGGCGGGCAGTGTGGCTGCGTGCCATGCTCCGCCCAGCTCTGTATCCATCTCCTTCACTGGAGCCATATGGGACGGCATAAAGGTCAGGGTGGAGGTGTAGGGTGCGGCCTTGCCACACCAGCTCAAGCAGAGGCCTTGCGCCAGGCATGGCATCTGTCGCTTGTGATCTGCGGATGCGGGAAGAGCAGGCCGTATGGGCAGGTGGCCTCTCTCCGGCTCAGCGCATGGCTTGGACGCTAGAGTGACTGGCTGGCCCTGCCCCTGCCTGCTGGGAAGGAACTGTCAGACTGAGTTTGTTGATGCACCAGCAGTGCAGGGGAAACGAAAATGCAAACATAATTTCTGTGTCAGGCCACATAAGGGCCGGCTCTGCTGAAGCGCGCTCCACGCACAGTAGACAGGATCGTCTCTCTAGGCCAGCCCCTCCTATGACCCCGCCCCCCACCTGGATTCCCAAATCCTACTTGACGCCTGACACAGAGCAGAGCTGGTGGGAAGGAAACTAAGTTCTGCCCTCAAGGCCAGAATGAAGTCATCTCTTTCCTATCTCTCTCTGGAAGATTGGCCATTGCTTACAAAACATCCATAGCCAAGCTTCTGTGGAGGTGCTATTATGTCCAAAATGGGAATGAATGCTCTCTGAGATGTGCGGCACCATTTAGACTCTTTAAATCCTGTGTAATGAGAGGATAAGTCTCAGCAGGAAGAGCAGAGGGACAGTAATTGTCACCGTAACTTACAGCGAAAGCAGCCTCCCGCTGCTCACCGTGTTCAGTGGTATCAAACACCTCTTAATAGTGTGCTGAGCTCTGCAGATGTACTGATGGCTAAGATCAGCTCTGCATCAAACACTCTCTGGTCTTCAGCTGCAGCCATCAGCAAACGCTGGCCCTCGTTGGCATCTCTTCCTCATGCTACTAACTCTTTAACTTGCTCTAGCGAGACAAAGCATTAGCATCCAGGTGGCCGCCGGCATGAAGTGGCATGGAGAGTGGCAGGGAGAGCGGCAGGGAGAGCGACAGGGAGAGCGGCAGGGAGAGCGGCAGGGAGAGCGACAGGGAGAGCGGCAGGGAGAGCGGCAGGGAGAGCGGCAGGGAGAGCGACAGGGCTGGGCGGAGGAGGCAACCAACATTAAGCCACGCCCCTGATCCAGAGCGCCTCCACTGCCATGTCCTACATCTGCAGAATTATTGTAGCCAAGGGAGCTGTATTATTTCAGTAATAACTGCACTCATATAATTCTAGGTAGAAGTCTACAGCACAGAGCTCATTGTAGCCACACTGTGATATATATGCGTTGTGATCTATGGGTTGCAGAAGGCTTGGAACACGCAGTTCTCATTTTACCGGCTGCTTTGCCCCCATTCATTCACGGCCCATGGAATTAAAGAAGACTAGCAAGCGGGAGGTTCCCAAAGGCGGTGAGACTAACTAACTCAACCACATGTAGGAGTGGGGTGAACGCTCTCTGCATTTATGTGTGATCTGAGTATTGTTTGAACAACCCGAACTTGAAACTGCATGCGAGATTGAGTCCAAAAGAAATCAATTATTGAACTGAGTGGAATCAAAGTCAGATGGAAGCTCAGCATTAAGTGCTCATCATAGAAATGTTATGTTAGTTCTGACATAAAACCAATAAGAGAAAGGAAAACAAACCCTTGGCCGGAACAACTGTCAGAGCTCTGAAGCTTTACCGAACACATACTCAATTCAAAAGCGGTGCGGAGCAAAAAAAAAAAGCACTAAGACAGCAAAAGGATTTCCTGAAATCCAACAAGGGATGATGGGGAGAAGGGAGATCAGTAACAATGTAATGGCCAGTAATTGGTATCCAGGGATATCACCCAGACCAAAACAGGAGCCACGAAGCCAAGCCCATCATAGCATGTTTGACGCTAATCTAGCAGGACACATCGAGCGGCCGGAGAGCAGCTCTAACGTCTGAACTGACCCCTGCTCTGATAAGCAGCCCCAGCTACTGCCAGGCCTAACTGACAGACACGTTAGTATTTCACATCTGCTCGGGCTTAATGAGAAGACGCCTCCACAGCCCGTGCTTCCGCATAGCCAGCTGCGTCGGTCATTGGACGGCCCCGATCACGGTCGCCTCAACTGCACCCAATCACTGCTCCAACTGAGCTTCTGCCAGGAGATCTCCTTTTAACTTTTACATTGAGTCAGACAGTCCCACTGCGATACGCAAGGTATTAAATAAAGGACATTGACTTTTTTCCTCCGCTGGTTGCTGGCTAAGAGAAAACTATTGAGCAGGGGAGAGTATCAGATCCTGCAGTGAGGGGAAACTGCTTTGTTCACCCACTCAACTGGGTAGTTCATAAAGGCAAATTCTCTGTGAGGGGAAAGAGTTTCCTTTCAGCTTATGGAAATGGTGAGGCTTATGGCTAAAGATGACTATCCAAGAATAGGAGCACAGACTCCAATGTGCACTTACTCTTGAACTAAGCTCGGTATGAACATTCTATTAATAAAGATGCTCTTCTAAACAAACTAAAACATGTGGCATGTGAATGATAGATGACAATTATTTCTCCTGGTGATGGAATATCTTGTATTGAAATAAAACATTGGAAACATCAATTAAGCAGGAAATTGATACTAATATCTGTATGTTTACAATATCACTTTGTAAAAAAGAAGTCAACAGGATCTTTACAAATGGACAGAGCTCTTCAGGTACATTTGACTTTACTGCATCATCACAGAAGTGCTTCTCATCCGGAACATACTGAAATATTGGTCAAATATTTCACAGTGAACTTTTTATCATTGTCCCCATACAGAAATTACATTACAACACACATTAACACTCAAAACATATTTAGAAAATGATCTCAGGAGTTTGAAGCTGCTTTACTTGGGGAAAAAAAAGTATAGTTAGCAAGACATTTGTATTGTCCTCTATTACAAATCAAACATCATCAGCATCAACACATGGTACATATATGACAAAGCCCATCAACGTTGTGTTCAAAAACATCAAACATACTTTTCTTTGCACATATACATATAAGCCTGCTTGGTCATGGTTTACACTGAGCACCAACCGTGCCAGCACACCAGCACAGCGCTAGTGCTCCACTAACACAGCATGCGGTGACAAACACCCGCCTAAAACCTACTGCAACACCACCACAGAGAAGCCACAACACCACCACTGCCACCAGACCACTACACAGCAAATCATACTCATCAAGAAACCAGCACACTCACTAAAATAAAGAAGTAAACAAGGAATAGATAGATAGATAGATCGATAAATAAATAAAAGCCACAGACAGGGAAACAATGGAGCCACATCATAGAGGGGGCGGGCAGGGTAAGGGAGGCAAACAGGAAAGAGTCACAGCATACAGGTGGAACATCACGGACACAAACACAGGCCACAGACATGAAAGAACGCGTGGTTAGAGATCGAACTTACAGGCACGTAAACTGGTTGAGCAATCATGAACAGAGACAGAAGATAGTGGGAAGGCCCTCTGAAGGCTGTCCATGTTACTATGCACACTGCCTGACATGCACGAGCAGTCGCGCTCACCGCGCCCGCAATCAAAACAACATGCCAGTTTCATTCGCTTGTAGACGGACATCTTGGCTACAGTCACGTGTTGGATGAGAGGAGAGGAGAAGCAGCAGGTTAATGGCAAGGAAAAAAAAGTTCATCAACCAGGGATGTCTGAAGGTAAGGTTTTGTTTTTTAATAAAGAACAGAAAGTGCAAAGCCTTAGCAGTGAGCTCTCACAGGCTTGACCCATTGATGACCAATGAATGAGCAGCTCCTGCTCACCCAGCTAAAACGCATAAAACGCAGCAAATGTATATTCACGAGACCAAATTGGCTTCCATTGATATTTGAATTTAGAAGATTTAGATTTTTTTTTTTTTTGGCACTTTACAATGGATGCCTTATTTATGGCTTGCTTTTCAAAAAACAAACAAAAAAATCCCCCCAAAAACAGCCATCTTGTTAGGGTCAAGCTGTGCCCTAAGGCTGATCGTGTCATAAAAGGTCAAGAGGTCAGATATGACAGTAGGATCAGAGGGTAGGGGCAAGGGGCATTCAGGCAGAGAGGGATGGGTAAATGCTTTCAGCAGCAAAAACTTGGTTCATATTTTTTATCCTCTATGTCTAAAGGAGAGGATCACGTACCTGTATCCCATCATGCAGCGGCAGGGCCCTGTCAGTAGCATCACACTAAGCTACAGGCTCTAAAGGAGGCATCAGACTCTTCGCTGAACCCTATGCCAACCCACCACACCCCCCTCCCCCAGGACACTGAGCTGAGCAGGAGATTGTGGATTACATGCAAAGATAAGACATAGAAACGTTGCTCCTTTTTTATTTGTTGCAGTAGTCTTTCGAATACCGAGTGTGGCAGGTTGGCATATAATAATCCAAGCACTTTGTGTGCACATGTGGAAATGTATGTGGGTGTGGGTGTGTGTGTGTGTTGTGGTGTGGGTGTGTGTGTGTGGGTGTGTGTGTATATATGCGTGCTTCAGGGGAGTGGTGCTGAGAGGCTACAGCAGTATTTGATTGCTGTGATTTTGCTTTAAAATAAATAAATAAACAAACAAACAAACAAATAAATAAATAAACAGTCCCTGGTACTCATTCTCCTGGTGCCGCTGTATTAACTGACCGCAATCAAGTAGGGCACCCTCACTGTCTGCAGGGAAAATCCTGCTTTTGGCTTCTATTTGAGGACATTAGCCTAAATTAAAAGGCCAATTTCAGTAATATGCCAACAAGAGAATGGGGTACATTCCTTGGCCTTTTGTGAGCACAACCTCAGGGACTGTTGTTCCCATAGGACCATGCAGAGGAGCTGAAGTCAGGGAGCGTGAGCATGCAGAGAGGTGCCTGCAGCCTCAGCATTCGAGTGCAAGGCTAGTCAACTGTTTGCAGGACAGAAACAGTTCAGGGCGGCGCCCTGCAGCACAGAGGCTAAGACTTCAATGTCATGCTGAAATCTGTCACATCGGGGGTTTAAGGTTGACATTCATCAAAGCATAAATCATGTGTCTATGTTAGTCAGAGAGAAAATGGAGGGAGGACACACGAGACAACGGGATGATGTGAGTGACTTAACGCAGCTACACACAGAGCCTAACTGAAGCCTCTTGAACATGATCACCATATTTAGCGAGAATGCTGCCAGTATACCTATGTATGCCCTGAATCACATATATCCAATCATTAGTGAAAAATAATGTGACACACTACAAAACAAAGAATCCAAATATGATTGGTGAGGTAAAGTACTTGTAATGATTAATGCTGCTATGTCACAATGAACTACCAATTTTCAAGCTCATTCTAAATGAAAAGGCCATAGAAACCACAATGAAGCTTTTCTCAAAAGAAAAGCTTAAGAAAATATATCTAAATACCTGCAGAATTATATCACATCACCAACATACAGGCAGCAGATGTCCACAAATAAATAACAAGAAGAAGAAAAAGAAAAAAGTACTCCACTATATTCCACTGGGAGAATTATATAAAGCAAACCAAGTGACAAGTGAGAAAAACCTTACCATTCACACCAAACTAACCCTTCTTCTGACAGCATTCTTGCTAAACAGATTTGTGAGGACCTCAGTGTTCCAGTTCTACGCCTAGCTCAACAACAGAACTTTTCTGCCATCTAGAGGCCACTTAGTGTACAGCAGCTAGGCCAGTCCTACTGCCATGACTCTAATACTGAAAGGTATTCCAGTCATTGGCAGTGAGTAAAAAAGGGCCCAGGTATTGGAGAGAATTGAAATGTAGAGCTGGATCATTTCAATTCTGAGACTAGGGACAAGGTGGTCTGTGCTGAAGAGAAGCTGGCCAGGCCCTGGGAAGCTGGAGTTGAGGATGGGCAGGGCAAAGGTTAACCGGATTGTTTTGATTGTGTTTAGGAGACAATGCTTGTTACATCTAAGCATCTGAGGAACTTCCCACGGGACGCTTTCTGCTTCCTGAAAATACAGCATCTTGCACATTTGTATCTAACAGCGTTGGGACGCACAGACATGGATCTTTCCCCTCCTCTGACCTCTTTAAAGTGCACGACTAGTATCACCAGCATATTGTGGATTGCCCCCACATTAATTTTGGGTAGTGAGGGAGAGTGACACCACATAAAAAAGGGGGCTTAAACAGATTCAAACTTTTATGTGTGATCAGGTCAAATGAACATTGCCTTGGTTCCTATAAAGGACGACTGTGGGTCATTGAGGTTAAAGCGGACAGACATCTCTGTCGTTTGGCGGGAAAGTCATGAGGTGGGGCATGGAGAGGGATCAGGCCAGACCTGGGTGGCCTCCCTCCAGGCGCTACTCTACTGTATTGGTGTTTGGGCTGAGGACAGTGTAGAGATGAGAGGTGAGGGGAGGATGTAGCAGCTGGACTGGTACATGCAACATAGATATAGGTATATACTATCAGCAGAAAGAGAGACAGTTACACTGCACTATGGGCCACGGGGAACCCGATTTTACTCACAATATATCACTACCAGTGAGGGGGTAAAATAAAGAGGCATATTCCATGGCAGCAAGAAGGGAAATACATCAAAGAGTGCATCAATGATCAAAAAATAAGGATTAAAAAAACAAAACAAAGAAAGAAAGAATAAAGAAACACAAACTTTTGTTACAGCAATGGAAAGGCCATCTCTCTTTCAGTGAAGTGGTTTTAAATCAGCTTCTTTCGATTTTGAGCTGAAAACATTAGTCAGTTTATATCCATAACTCATACTGGTGAATATCAACAAAAAGAGAAAAAAATGATCATAAAAGCAGCTTTGGTTAGACTCAAGTGCCTGCTTTCTGACCTAATCTCCGGTCACCTTCAGCAGGCCGTGGCTGTGGTAAAATCACTGAGACTTGAACAAAAAAATCAGACACGGCGCCGTTTAAAGCTATTGGCTGTGGGGCAGGGGGATAGTTTAGAGTCTGCATTACTGACCTTTCCCTGTGTTCAGGGAGATCTTTGCTAAATTATTCATCACATGGCTAACCATTTTGGATAAGTGCTTATATAGGTCAGGTAATAACAATGCATTATTCCTACATTCATGTTAATGTTTCCTCCACTCAGACATAAAAATAATGAAATACCTGCATAACCACACACCTACTCAGTTTGCATCTAATGATCTATGCTGCAATAACCACTGACAATGAGTGGAACAGTCAGTGGACTCAACCTGTACATCCAGCAATACAAATCTTCATGACTCTCTGCTTTCCACTCCAGTGCTTTCCTGTCAGAATGTGTTCTTGCTGAGCTGAGGCAGTGGGAGATGACAGTGGCGAGTCTGAACGCGACTAGCGCGGGGGCTCTCTGGGTAAACAGGGTGGATATGATTAGTAAAATGATGGCGGGCCAGGAGTGTGTTTGCAGTGTGTCTGACAAGGGTGGGCCAGGGCTCTTTGCCTTTTGTTTTTCCACCTGACTGGTGCCATTATCTGGGCATCTCTCCCACTGATGCTAGCGTGGGCTGACAGCCTCTCTCTTCAGCCCTACTAATCACGTCATTGCCTCTTCCCATCTCTATTTCTCTCGCTCTCTCCCTCTCCCTCAGTCATTAGCATGCTGATGACTAGCTGCCTTTTTTCCATATTCTTTCCCCCCCACCCTCCTTGTCATCACTCATTGACCCCCCCCCCCCCTTCTCTCCCTCACTTTCTTAATAATGTGTCTCTCCCCTTTCTTCTCTGCCTCTATGGGAACCTGCCACTGTCAGGCATCATTTCAAGCCTATCCACATCTTGAAGAGCTTTATTCCTGATGTACAGGTCACCCTCACCCTATACTGAAGCAGCACCTTCATTATCACAATCTTTAGAGAGTTTTTACATTTAATAGTGGCACTGAGTAGATCCAAAAGGCAGTAAGCTTTGAGCTTAAAGCAAAAGAGACACACAAAAATCAAAATGAAACAAACAGGAAACAGAAAACACAACCATTCTCTTGACAATTAAACACTAAAACAATTTTGATCAGACTGAGATCAGGACTATACAAAATATTAAAAAAATCTCAAAATACTAAAAGATACAAAAGGTCTGTTGCTCTCCCTAGAACGAGTGAGATATGGATGCGTATGGTGGGTGGGTTCTTTACCTCTCTTGCAGCCACACTTTTTGATCCTTTTGGGATCTGTGATGTCATCATGACAAGCTTTGCAGTAGAAAAATGCTCTGAGAGAGAAAAACCCATCAAAATGACCAATAAGTACATGCAGACTACAAGTGCTACCATTACCAGGAGAGAAGCAGACACTAGTCACTCAGTGGGAAGTCTCCCAGGTGAAGGATGTGCAAACCTTTTGACCTCTTTGGCATCACTGGCTATAAAGAAGCCCAAGGTTCCTTCCTGCATCTTGACATGGTTCCCGGGGTTGATCAGAATGCTGTTCAGTCAGAAAGAGGATGACACTTGTTAAGATGAAGCATGTAAAGCATGCACAGTCAAATGCTCTAATCAAGAGGAATGGTACACTCGTTTCTCTGCCCTTCAGAAAACACTTGAGGGCCAAATAGAGCCTCTGGACTGTACTACCACCGGTCAGTTCGCCAATGAATATACGTTTATATTCATCAACTCCAGGGAATATAATGGAACAATTCCTCTCCAAATTAAAAATAAATACTGCAGTGGGTCACTAGTTTCCATCTTTACTTCTCTCATCCAAAGCAAATAAGCAAACGTACAGTAGCTTAACTGGTGAATCATAAAAAAAAAGAAAAGAAGTTAATTTCTTCTTTATCTGCATTTTCTAATTTAGATTGGTTTGTCTGTGGAATGAAGTAAAAGAAACAATTAACATCGCTTGCATGGGGGGGGCGGGTTTAGTTGCAGCATTCTGATTTACAGATGAACTGAAACAGATGGTAAAAGATTTGCTTCTATACAGCTGTGGTTAACCTGGATTAGAACCGAGGAGTGAAGTGTTATGGAATGACCAGGCCTCTTAGAGTGAGGCCACAGGCTGAGCTTCACGGTTGAAGCTAACTGCACTGGTCAGCTAACTGCACTGGTCAGCCACAGCATGCTGTAGAAGGCCATCTCACCCTGAGTCTGTGCTACTTAGACTGGTATTAACTCTACAACACATCTGAGTATGGAGCAGCTAGAATAGCCTGACTTTAGGGTTCTGTTGAGCAGACCAAACCGAGCCAGAGTTACACAGTCCAATTCTATAGAGATGTACATGTGAAGATATTCACATTCACTTGACTGGTCCACAATTTCTTTGAAACCAGAGGCATCTGTCAACTTCATACACTTACTTGTCAACATGTACATGTCTCCAAAGATTTGGCCTCCAGGCCTGGAGTCATATAGCAGCCCATTCAAATCAATCTTGTTCATTAATGAGATCAAATCAGCTAGCACAGTTAAAGTCTCTGCATGATCTCTACTATTAGCAGGGGACCTCCAATATTTCTGAATGTCCTAACCCTGCCACACATGGCTGATCATTTGGAGAAACATTCTAGGTGTGAATGTAGAAGTTCAGTAGTGATGAGAGAGCCACTACTGAGCCACTGTATCATTCCCCATTAATTAGACAGAGACGGGACAACACAACACAGTCATTAATGCTTGCCTTTGGTTAGGAGTCATCAATGAGTTGAGTGATGGCTGCAACATTGGACAGACGTCTGGCCTGGCCAGAGCCCAGACGAAAGGGAGGAGCTGGCGACTGCAGCTCGCTAGTACTTAGTGACCACATTAGAGTTAAGATATGCATGCAGGAGTCATATAGTCTGTCAAAGCTCTTTCCTCTGGGCTCCACAAACAACCATGTTATCAGAAATGACTATCAAAAGAGGGGGATTTAATCCATTATAAAGCGATATTGAACTTACATAACCATTAAGGGGCAAAATAAATTGCTAAAACTAAACAAACAAAGGAATATGATGAAATTAAAAAAACTTCTGCAAATTCTTTTTTTGTAGCTTTATATGATTAAATTTCCCCCTTTATAATAACAAGCTGTACATTCTGCATGCTGTTCAGAAGATGGCAAAGTAAACAAACTGACTCGTTCACCAACATATCCACACACGTTGCTCCCCAAATCTGAGATTTTCACAATGTTTGGCTTCAAACCTAATAGGAGTGAAGGCACAAGGCACTCCCCATGTTCTGATCCCATGGCAACAGAGGCCCAGATTCTGCTCAAACCTCATATTATGGGAAACAAGGCAAGCATCACATGTGTCACGTGACAGAGAGTTCAGGCATGCGGTTACCAAGATTGTCACCACCAACAGCACATCGAAGAGAGACAGAGCAGGTGCAGCCACCGCACAGCGGCACGTAGATGCAAACTGTTGCAGTAACTTCTGTGCAGTTGGATTGTTGTATAGAACACCAAACTGACAGGAAGTGACCTCACTTCATAAACATCTACTCAGAGACGCACAGGCATTAGGGTACGTGATGAGTGACAGTTCCATAGGACGCACACACACAAGCAGACACACGCACCTCTCTACATTTATTTACAAACATAGCTAACAGATTTGTGAAACCATTACACTCACATACACACCACATCCTAGACGTTTATCCTATACACATGCACTCATGATAAGGTGTTATAGTGGCAAAGAAAGTTAAAGAAAGATGGTTGTTATGGACAGTGGCCTTTTTTAACCAGACTAAATACATCATTTACTCATTTAATGCCACATGGTTTTTAAATTTAAATGATACATGCTGTCAAGTACAGATACTTGTATTAGTGAATGTATATAGTATTGTCTTTCTACACGGTCAAGGTTCCATATGACCATTGACTTTATTAGCATATTTCTGTGTGTCAGCACATACACTTGGTTATGTGAGATGAAACAAACAAACAAACAAAAAAAAAACATGAAGTACTGTTTCGGTGGACTAAGTAGCAGAAAAACCAGAAGGGAAGAAAACATTAGCTTGAGCTGATATGTGCACAGCTGACTGACACACGAAAAAAAGAACTGGAACAATGAGGAAGAAACTGCGAAGAAACGGAATTCATGGAGGCGAAACGAACACGGTGCAGACGAAGAAACATGTGACTCAAATGAAATGAACTACTCTTTCTGCCTGCAAAGAAGTTAGTGCATGAAGCACAAGGATCACAGTAAGAAAGTGAGAGATTTTGGCCATATTTGAGAAGGGAGTTGGTACAATATCCTTAATTTGTTTCCTGACAGATGGAGGATCTAAAGTGTGGAGGGGTAAGATAAGGAAGAGAGCATACCGCTTTCTGCTTCTGCAAACAAGAAAACATTACAAATCATACATTTACATGATGCCATGAACTCAAAAAATGAGGCGGTATTTAAAGTATCAATCATATTTGTGCCACAGCCGATCTTCTTGTAAAAGACCGTAGAGAGCAAAACAGTGACTTCTTTCATTGCTTATTAGTGCAGGACAGGAACCACCACAGCATATCCTATCTGATATTTCACATCAGCCTGGGAGATTGTGTTGTGCCCTCTATAAATTATGCACAGTAAGAAAAGCATTAAAGTAACACTCTTAGTGAAAATCACTTAAATACTCCAACTGCATGAAGATATTTGGCAGGCAGTAAATATAATCTTCCACCTTCATCTCAGATTAAGATGATTACAGTAAAAGTGTTGGCGCAGACAATACTTGAAGAAAGAGGCACTGTTTGGGATAGGTAACACATACAGCATCTAGGGTTATGTTTTCATCCAGGCCAAATGCTCGCAATCATCAATCAAACTGAAAAAGCTTCTAGATATCAACTAAAAGTTGAAATATTGCGACATGCGACATGCACCTAAGCCCTGCGACAAATATGAGAGCATATTACAAAATGGCAAATTAAACTGTAGATTTAATACTGCATATAATGTTAACCAGAGGTTTGTAAAGCTTTCAAAGGATCCAACAAACAAAAAGCATCTATGCTAGAATGAAAACTATAAAATCTACTGTCTATAAGCCATGAGTAATCAAGGCCAGATGGAACTTTTCTGTAAAATATATCAGGGTTTATTTCCAGGCCAGTTAGGTTTAACACCATACTCTTTAGTTGGTATGAAATACATCAAATGCATTAGTAAGAGGTTATACAAAAACATTTGAAGACAGGTTGTGGATGTGGGAAGGGTTGGGGAATTTGGTAAGTTGAGGTTACTGAGACAGAGTACTTCACGTTATTAGTTCTCATGGTTCAGTTAACAAAATGCAACAGGAGCGCTATTGATGGGAGGCCCTTTACTTCAGGAGTAAAGCCGTCATCAATAGATCACAGTGGGTTTGAGTAGTGATGTCATGGCTCTGTCGTGTCACACTGATTCATACATACATATAAGCATCTGTTTTACACTGAGGGTCGCAATTAAGGATTGTCCTCCATTGAGCCATACTCAGATAACTCCATGGGCAGTAACATGCTGATACCACAGCAATGAGAACAGTCTAAAGGCCAAATCACCAAACAAATTACAAATAATCAAAGGGGAAGAGAGCTGGGAAATGTTTAGTTTTTTTCAATTAAAACCTTGCTGTATGTTAATTGCAAATGGTGGTGAAATTAATCGGGTGCAACAGTGAGCTGTAGAGGGCCTATAAGCAGAAGGAGACACCCAGCTGCTTTGGCCCTCTCTGGTCAGGTATATGTGCTGTGATGCAGTGGGAGGAGCAAAGGAAGACGAACCTGCTCTCCCTCTGCTCGGACTTGTATTCAATAGCGATCAATAACAACTTAAGCTTCACATAACACAGCCTGAAAGAGAGAGAGAGAGAGAGAGAGAGAGAGAGAGAGAGAGAGAGAGAAAGAACAAACAGATCAGTCTTTCTGCCTTAAAACAGTTAAACTGTTAAAGGCATATTTCTACCATTACACAGTATAACTACTGTACTCTAGCTGTGACTCTTCTTTTGACCTTTAACATTGGGAAGAGTTAGTGTACTTCAGCATGGCAGTAGAGTAGATAAAGAACAGCACTAAACAGAATATTAAATGTTCAAACAGATGGTGAAGTTGCCTGCATGGTGAAATATCAAGAGAAGATAATATTTTACATATATTCGCTAGAGGCTGAGGTTTAACATCCTCAAAGTTATTGTGCAGTTTTTTAAACATGAATCAAAAGAGTGCAGTGTGAAGCTTAGGTTTAAGGACATGGTCTTACTTACTCACAAACTGTAGGAAAAGAAAGCCCAACAAAGGCACTGGACAGGTATTCTGTGTACATCTCATTGGCCACGCCCTCCAGATAATACTTCTGCCATGTGTCTTCCTCTATCTGTACAGCAGTGAACCATAGGAGAAAGCATATATTTATGTCATTCACACAAGTATGGCTGAATACATCCACATACCTTACACCTTATACCTTATATCTGAGATATTACAGAACACATATCTGTCTACACAATAAATCAGGTTTTGTAATTGATCTCTCACTTCTCATGATCATCCCCAGGGATGTTGGCCAAGCCCAAGATCGACCATTTTCAATGCAGCCTGATTTCTGCAGGCACTTTTAGCCTTCAGTGTCTTTTAGGAGGTTTAAATGCACATTCACTGGGACGCAGGTAGGGTGATTGACTTGGCCAGTCAAGAACGTACCACTCTCTCTCCCCTAAAAGCTCCACGGCTGCTTTGGAAGTATATTTCAGGTCACTGGGCTGCTGGAAGGTGAAGTGCTGTCCACTGAACCTTGAGGCATTTGGTGGGATCTGAGCTGTTAAGGCGCTTCTCTACACTTCAGAATTCATCCTGCAGCTTCTGCTGGCAGTCCCATCATTAATGAAGACAGGTGAGGCAGTTCCACTGGCAGCCATACATGCTCATGCCACCATGTTTCACGGAGAAGGTGGTACACTTCAGGATCAGGAGCAGTCACTTTTCTTCCTCCACACTTTTCCTCTTCCCATCACTACAGCACAGGTTAATATTCATCTCATCCCTCCATAAGACTTTGTCCCAGACTTTGTGCCAGAACTCAGTTTGAATGTACTTTTTTAGCAAACTGTAACCCAGCCTTGTCATTCCTATGTGGTTAAATATTAATTTAAATACCTCCTAATTAAAGCTGAAATACTACACTTTAACCTGGTAGTCACTGTTTCATTCCAAACCCAATGTTCAAGATTACAGACTTAAAATCAAATATTTGGTCACAGAGTGCATAATGAATATTAGAAATATGTTCACAGAGACTGGTCATATTGGTCTAGTAACAAATAAAAACCAAGAAAGAATAACAAATAAACATCAATGCAGTATAAACCAACAGTCCAGCATACAGCCTTCAGAGCCACTGGCAAAGAAAGTAGATATACGCTCGTCCTACATGAAGGGCACATTGTGAAAGGTGTACAGTATATCTGTACCAGAGCTGAGCTCTGGGCTCGTCATCATCCCCTCATTACAAGTGTGTGAGGAGAAAGGCACGACGAGCTTTGATAAGCAGCAGTGCTATTAGGCAAAGCTTGGCCCATTATTCCGCCATTTCCAGCCCAGCGTCTGCCTGACAGCCGCACTGCAGCGAGCCTCTCAGAGCTGGGCTTCACTCTTAAAGGGATCCCCCCCTCCCCGAATCCACTGGGCTGAGAGCCGCCGTGCTTTGGGCGAGCAGTTTAAGGACACTGCTAATAGGAGGGCTCTTGTCATCCTGCCCTGAAAAGATGGCAGCCATTTACTTGGGGCTTCCTAAATTACCTCCCACGTTTGTGTCAGGCCTGTCAGGCCAGATGTAAATGCTATGGGTAGGAGCTCTTCCAGCGACGGAGCGATTATTTCCTTGAGCTGCTCCAGACTGCTGGAGGAGTGTGGTCTGATTGCCAGCTCCTCTGTTTACCACCCTTAAAAAGCAAGAGGCCTGACAAAACTTAACACCCCAGTTGTTTCTTCTTTGTTGGTTAATGGTCTTTCTAAAGATCTCTTCTTCAAGTACACATTCTACCAACAAACTGTAAGTAATGCTTTCTGTGCGGGGGGATCCCCGCACATGTATGTTTCTCATTAACACCTTGCTAATGCCCTTCTGTTTTTTTTCCTGAGTGCCCACTCAAATGATTGCTCTATTCTGCCTGCTTTTCTGAGGCAGAGGTGCTGAGAGAGCCTGGCTACGCACTCTCACACATTGTCCTGTTGGGCTTTCACTGAGCAGTGTGATGTGCCACTGCTGACCTGCTTTTCCTAATTACATCCTTAATTAATATGATGAGTTTATCTGAATGACAAAAGCTGTGTACAGTGACTTCGCAATCTCAGGAAAGTTTCCTCAAATGCACCAAACAAGGAATGCTGCTCTACACATATTACTGTGTGCTGGCCAATTAAAATTACAGGATGACATTTTTTTTAATATTGCATTTTATGTACTTTTCTTATGTTATGACAGAACTTTTGAAATGTAACGTAATATCCTTGGTTATTAGTACTTGCAATAATTATGTTTCTCTGGCAGTTGGAGAGCACAGTACTTGTGAAAATTAAAAAGAGAGATTCCATTTGTTACCCAATCATGTGAACACAGTGCATTTATAGATGTAACATTATAAATTTGTTTAAATCACAAACAAGTCCACACACATTGTAAGCATGGTCCATAGTTCGACACGCAGCCACAAGGAGTGAAAATCAAGCTGCTTTGGAGACCATCATTTTCTTATTTATGATTAACTTACATCCCATTTAAAGTAATGGGAATAGTGCCTTTCGCAGTTCCTCTCTTTGTACAGTGCTATACCACTGAAATAATCGTATGCACTTTAAGAGAATTAATAAATAAAAGTAAAACACAAGAATGTGTGCAGAGCTTAGACTAAAGACTATGGCTTTATGTTCAGACTGGCTCCAAAACAGAGCAGCAGCCTATTTTGATTTTTCAAAATGCTTCAGACCCAGCAGCTGAGCTAATGTTGACCTCTACTTTTCCACACTCAGCAGACTTGCCTGACAGTTTAAGAGAAGGGCTTTGATCGGGTAGGAAGCGTTCTGACAGGATGTTTGGATTCCAGCCTGTGCATTTGAGTGAGGAGTCCGTTTTCATTAAAGGCTCTAAATGTGCGTGCGTGTTCTGCAGTCTGGCATGGGTGGTCCTGGTGCTGTCTCTTGTGGGGAGAGACTTATGAGTGGAGTGATGTACCCTGCAGATGTTTCCATACATACCACATCTCAACAGACATTATAGAGATTCCTCATTTTTCAGTGACATGAGAATGTTTCTCTTACAGTGGAGAGCACCACCTTGATGTTAAGAGTCTGCACTGAGTCCAAAAATCAAAGGCAATATTACAGCTCCCTCTGGATTAGGCAGTAAATTTCACGATCTCTGTGTAATTCCACAGTCCAAACACTCTCTCTGTCCCCCTTCCATCTGAATCCAGCCTTTCCTTACCTGACCCAAAAGCCTCCCCCATTCACCCCAAACACTCATTCATTCCTCCCAAACACTTCACCCATTCATCCCAAATTTACAAATGGCTAGAGGGCTGGAGTAAGTCATTGCTTCTCACAAACTCTATTCTGATCGGATGTTTTCTCATTCATTAGGACAGCTCCTTTGAAAGAGCTGTGTGTGTGTGTGCAGATCAGGCTGTCCTGCCTAGTCAGACTATATATACAGATTGCTTTGGGGTGCTGCTCGCTGACTATAGATCAGACACATGGTCTGCATTTCCCTGCTATATCAGCACACAGGGGGACGGTAAATTCAGCAAGAGAAAAACCACTAATTTACATTCTCACCTCCGCAGTGCAATTGACTCATATAAATTACTTCATAATGGTGACAGCAATGCTGTGTTGCTGTCCTGAGTAGGTCCCAAATGAGACGCCAGGGCTCAGGAGATGATTTACACTGTGCCATAATGGCCCGGGTGATTGAGCTGCTGTGGGAACAGACTCTGAGGCTGGTTCTGCTCTCCGCGACTAGGACGGACGGCATGCGAGTTTTTATCTGAGCTGGAGCTCAGGGAGCGACTCTACCTTGATGTATGACCTCATGGAGAATAGGTTGGCGAGCATGGTGGACAGGCCCTGTGCCAGGCAGCTCTGGGCAATGAAGCCTGCCTTCAGCTCAGCCAGGCAGATCGCATCATCGCCCTCCTTCCAGTTCCAGCTGGGAATGTTTAACAGATGGGCCTAAACACACAGGAGACAAAGCCAGGCAAAGTCAAGACAGTCTCCTAGGACCATTTCAGTTAGAAGAATGTTCATCAACAGTTAGAACCACTTTGGAAGAGAAATATATTTGTCGAGATGAATAAAACACTCTGTGTAACAAATTACAGAACCATGGTTTATGAGGCTTAATTATTTGTAAACGAAATCACACACATAATGCTAAATATGATTATGTAATTACATGTCTGTCTGTGTATTCAAACCTTAACACAAGGTCAGAAATACCAAGCTGAGTGTTACCTTGTTGTGGTACTGCAACATTTGAGTGATTATTCTTATCTTTGGATGGTAATTCTTGATTGATATTACTCTGTAATAAAAAAGAAACTTACAGATAAGTCACAGCTCAATCCATGTCCAAACCAAACCAAATGAATCCTCCATTTCGACAGCTGACTCTGGGAACAGTGCGCTGAGAGCTACATTTGAACTGTTTCTTTTGAACTCAGCCCTGTTTCTTTCTGTGGGCCCGTAAAAGTGAGGTGAGGAATTTATTTGCATATGTAGCTGGTTTATGCAACATTAGGTCTTTATAAGAGAGAGAGTGTTGAAGAACACCTAGAGTTCTGCCTAAAAAAATATTTGATTTTCCTAGCAGGTCTGGTCTAGATGGAAGGCCTGCACATGGCCTGAATGAGCTGAAGAATGGTTGTCCTCATGGTCCTTGCCCTCCCGCAGCAATATGAACTGGCTTGAGGAGGAGAACTTTTCTGCGAGGCCTTTTCATCTGGTTCCAGATAAAACATGTGTGGTTCTGGGCATTAAGCAGGGCTTGATACTCGTTGTTTTTTGAGTATCTCATTCACACCTCCTTTTAACTGCAGAGGGGACTGACACACCTCAACTCCCCAAATATGACACTGTACGCCAGAAACTCTCCTGCAGGCATTCCAGAACAAAGAGACTGCTTGTTTGAAAGCAAAACATTGTGCAAACTTGATTAATGGGAGCAAATTTATCTCACACGTATTCAGGGGAAAATGGTAGAACTAACCTCATTATATTGGAGGCATCTTCAGCATCAGGGTCTGCACAGTACTTATTTGCCAGAATCAGGCATGCATCTGCTGACTCAATCTAAAATGTAGATGATACGATACAAAGAGTGGTGGCTTTGAGCATTTATTAAATAATTATTATAATATAATTAGTATTATAATTATTCTTTTATATATAATATATAAATATAAATATTACTATATACTATATATTATATATATTATAATTATTATCTACAGGGATAGCAGAGCATATCCATAACACCTCTGAGATTCACTGAGTACCACTTGACATATTTATTTAACCCTTTATGAACAATTGTCATCTGTGAGACTTGGTTACCTTGACCCTAGCCAGATCATGTGGGTTGAGAACAGATCCTTGGTAGAATTCCACCTGAGTGAAGTGACGTTTGAACAAGGCTTCCAGCTCAAGATTAGGGGAAATACTATGAAGAAAGATAGAGAAAATGAGAATGAGAAAAAGAGAGAGAGGGATTGAGAGAGACAGATAGAGGAAAGGAGAGAGGGTGGGGGGAGGCAAAAGGGAGAGAGAGAGAGAAAGAGAGAGAGAACGAACATCTCAATATCTCAGTATCATTTGTATCTGGCCAAATTCCATAAAACCTGTTCATTGATAGAGCTTAAACATTTTCCTAAAGGTTTGGTTTTTCTAATCTTCCCATGCCATTACATTTTGAATAGTTTTTCAATTGCACTTTATACTTATTAACAGACTAGAATTATACTTACTTATGGAGAAAAACAATTTCTACATTGACATCATCCCTGTCCTTGTGTAGGAAGTCTTTAAGAAAGTTGGAAACACTTTCAAGTGTGATATGACCACAGACCACAATGTGCCTGCAAAGGGGAAAATTCCGCTTAGCAGCATAAAATTAGACAAAACAAAGCTTGGCATGGCACTCAAATGAAAGCCAGCAATATTAACCCTAGAGATGAGTCCAGACATCCACTGCCTCTTTCCTACACTGCCAAATGCCCTTTTACTTCATATCTGCACTACATGTATAATCTTACACAGCACGAAGAACATTAACACTTAGCCTAGAACATCGTATATTCAGCCATATGCATTACTTTGATTTGTAAGATGTTTTCAGAGTGCAGTTCATTTTTATACCCAAACCACCCTGTTGAATAAAAGCATGTTGACAGAATCGTGTACGTCAATGCAAACTGACTGGCTAAAAGCCTCCAGAGTGTTGTTGGGTTTGTGGCTGCTGGGAACTCTAACCATGATTTCAGGATTTTTGGCATCTTGGCAACTGGCAACTTGCTGTGTTTCAGTGTATATGTGAAATATAATCTTTGTCTCCTGGACTGGGACTGAGGTCAGGACCTTTGGTCACTTTGGCCACTGTTCCCGCAGTCAGCTATAGTTTCTCAATCTCTGAGCTTGAGCTGTACTGTAAATTTCCAGCAACTCCACTTGCTGCAGCTGTCAGAGTCAGCCCTCTATGCCTGTCCAACTGTTCAAATTGTCAGTAAGTGTTAGTCTCCACAGATCATCTAAAATGCTGCTATAAAGGGCAAAATTCATTGTTAACACTGAACACTAAGAGTGCTGCTCTTTAGGTCTATTGTTTGATATAACAATTGCTACTACTGATGTGGTAGACTGTTGCTCCTCAGAAGCAAATGTCTGAGGGTGAATGTCAACAAATGAGGGAACACACTTTTGGCTCTCCAAAAGATGTCATGAAAATTGCAGAACAATAGCAGTGCTTCATTTGTTAACCACATTTCCATGCATGAGGTCTGCAGGCCAGCTCAAATCCTATCCTGGATCTCTTCAGACCTGCTGTGGGTGAACCATAAGGAGCTGCAAGCACACAGTCATCAATCTAAATCAATCTAAACCTGTAACACAACCCCCCCTCCCCCCAAGGTCTAATGTCCTCATGCTTGGATAAAGAACATGCACTTTAGTGGGCCTAACCGAAGCAGAGTACATATGTGTGTATGTGTGTGTGTGTGTGTGTGTGTGTGTGTGTGTGTTTACTCTCAGGTGTGAGAGTAGGCATTTGTGATTTCATTTAAAAGCGTCTGTTTGTGCTCAGAGAGTTGAGCCATGCCAAACAGCAGGCGGATCTGGCTTGAGGGGGTACTGGACAAATGTGCTTTTACTGGCTGCACTGCCTGGATGAGATTGAACATAATGATCTTCACAGATCTTGCCTCCATCCCTCTAAGTATTTTAATGAGCAGTTGTAATTGCATGCTTGGCTGTCCTGAGATGAGAGGACTGCATTGGGTTACTGGCTGCAGAAGGAGCCAGGAGCTTCTGGCGTAGGTCTGCCCTGATGAGGGCCACATTATTCAGGTTTTCCTATTCCCAAACACCCTCTTTAGAGGTTCTACTAAATCTGAAGGATGTGTGGGACAAGGCATTTCTTCTATATACCAGAAATAAATAGCCTCTGGCACACAAACACAAACGCACACACACACACTGAGCTTGTGTCAGACATCTTGTCTCCATATTTGGATGCGTGATCATGCTACTGATTGTATTTCACCACCATGGATATGCTCTCTCAGTGTTTATGGTACTGCCAATGAGAGGAGTACACCAAACAAAGGCATGTGGGAGCGTTAAGTAAGCTTGATGTCATTACAGGCTGCCAAAAGCCTCTTCACTTGTCATGTACTGGTCCTCCAGTAATGTCAAGAGGGTGGAGTACTGGAAATATCTACTACTTTACTTAATATTGATGCTAACAATTTTACTTTATATTACAATATTACACTACACACGGCAGCATCTGAAAGTAAATAGTTCCATAACTAACACTGAAATAGTCAATTTAATAAAGCATTCAAAATATCACTGAGCATTTTGAGAAAGTAACACAACAATATACAGAGAACATCACACAGTGGAGATTGGAATTTCAACTAGATGGTCTACATGATAAGATGAAAAAATGTAAATAAATTCAAAAGAAAATGAATGTTTCAAAAGCACAGACTCAGCAAATGCACAAGGGCAGTCATCCAGCATGCACTGTGAAGCATGCAAAAGAACAGGAAGAAAAACCTCCAATCACAATGTGCGTTTCAAAACAAACCAACAAATGAAGCAAATAAGAAAAAGATCAAAAGCTTGAACCACTGACACTGCTCTAATCCTTAAACTTGTACAGCATGGAGTCCACTGGGATGAGGCTCATATAGCAGAGTTAACTATACACAAACAGCAACATAATCCCTTCTTGGGTATGTTTGTGCAGTGTACACAGCAGTGGTGTAGGAAGAGCTGGGACCGTAGCAAGAAGACCCAGGAGGCTGGGATCCCGAGAACTGTAATGGACGGAAGAGGTGTTGTGAAATAGTGCACTCTAAAAACTAAGTGCAGAGGGACGATTCTGCTCTCTAGAGCTAAACATTCCCCTGTTAACACGAGAACCTCACATCATCAAAGTAAGGGCTTCTCTTTGGTTTCATTTGTTTGTCTTTTATATCTGTAAGCACGCTTGATATATTTAATTTAGCCTTGGCAAATGGTTTTGTTCAATCAGAATGGTCAATGACAGCATTTAATTGGACACTTGGTATGATATCTTAAAAGCATTTATGAAGCAGACATCATAACACTGAAGCTATCAGAGCCAAGTTCATCAGTAAGAACCAGCCCGTTATGCCCAACAAGGCCTCATTTTCCATATCAAGCACACCAGAGCCAAAGAGGACGATTAGACTTCCACTGATCACTCTGCCTTTAATGTTCCACAAGAACCATGTCAGTAATGGCATCTACACATGTCATCCTCTACTCTGAGCCCTGGCCAAAGGACACACACACACACACACACACACACACACACACACACACACGGACATGTATATGCGCACACACACACACACACACACACACGCACACATACATACATACATAAACACACACACACACACACACACACACTTCTGCAGAACATAGGCCTGTGCAGCTGCAGACCCACACTGTCAGTGTGGCATACAGCAGGCACCCACTGCGAGGAGGTGCAGGAGCTCTGGGTTCACGCAGGGTTTACGCATCTCTCTGTTCACAGCCCTGCTGCTTCAGCACAGCTCTAATGGAAAAGCAGCATGGAGAAGCTCTGAGCTTTATTACAGCTATACATCCAGTATCCATTCTGCCGCCACTCTGATGGCGAAATGTTACGCTAAGGCATGGTTTCAATAGCACTGATTATACATCAAACTGCTCCCTGAGCCTGCACTGATACACATCACTGGAATTAACTGACCTCTGAGGACGGTAATTGCTAGGACCTCCAAGCAAAATGCTACAGAAAAGTCAATATGCAAGTTTTGCATGTAAACTTTCAGAGTGAAGATAATGATATTTTACATGCTCATCCTGAGATACTGGAAGAAATGGCTGTAATATTCCCCACTGAGATGACTATGATAGGGGCTACAGTTACAGAGCAATGGAAAGACCTAGTCTTTATAAACTTTTGAAAAATACTCTAATCTTTTAAATATTACATAAGGACTCAAAATCCACATTATTTACAACAATTTGGTGTCAAGTAAAGTACTGTTTTAGCATTGCTTTATTCATTATACAAAGGTTTACACAGACTCATTCAGAAACATCTTAAACCCAATAAGTTACAGTAAACACATTACAGTCTGTTAAAGCAGTAATACACTGTAAAGAATGAAAAGGATTTCCCCTAGCCTGTGCATGTATGAAATGTGCCAATGGGAAAAAGTAATAAATATCCTGACACATTTATTTATATGAGTCCTGATGTGTCCATTCATAAGAACACACTCACGTCCATACTTCAACAATAACACAAAGCCTGGTGGCTCTGTTTCAACTTGGCCACAGACCTGGAGCCCAGCCACTTATAATTGCAACCACATGTACTTATGGGTAGAGAGAGAGAGAGAGAGAGAGAGAGAGAGAGAGAGAGAGAGAGAGAGAGAGAGAGAGAGTTAGAGTGTATAAGATAGAGAAGAACAGAGAGAGAGGGAGAGAGAGAGAGAGGGAGAGGGAGAGAGAGAGAGAGGGAGAAGGAGAGAGAGAGAGAGAGAGAGAGAGAGAGAGAGAGAGAGAGAGAGAGAGAGAGAGAGAGATGGGGAGAGAGGGAGAGAGGGAGGGGGGGGGGAACCCAGTTTTCTGACAAGCCCTTCTCTCAACACCAGGCTTCTAATCCAACCACAGGGCTGGGGCCAAACATAACATTTCATCAATCTTGTTACACTGACAGGGAAACGGCATCAAACAAAGAGGCTCCTAATGGCTTTACTCTCTCTCTCCACTTAGTATTTGCCCTAAACCTCAGATGATGAAAGCTAGTCATGACCGTGTGCCTATTTCACATTAAGAGAGAAAGAAAGTGAGAGGGAGAGCCTGGTAGAGAGACAGAGAGAGACTGCTAGATAGAAAGCGAGAGAGAGATTGGTACAGAGAGAACTTCATAAATCTGAGCACTCAGGGAGAATCGCTGTGCTGATGACAGGGCCGTGTTTGAGTCAGAAACGAGTGGGTGTTTGAAACGACCATGTTCCCACTGAACAGTGACCTCTGCAAAACAAACTACAACTACACTGGACACGAGAAAGGACCACGCGGAGAAGAAAATCAAGCGAAGTGCAGCTGAGGCCCAAGGGCAAGCTACAGGCCGAGAGCTGTGGCAGCCAGGCATTCAGGGCATCGGAGGTGACCAAAGAGCAGGCCCAGAGTCATGGCACACAGACAGGAGGTGGCGGCAACACACGCAGCCAGCAACAAAAGTCAAACACACCTTGAGACACATGAAGCGTGCAAGAGCTGTTACACGCCTGACGGACATGCACAGCTGAATGGCAACAGAATAGAAAAGGGGGGGGATGAAAATGAGACTTGAAAAGCAAACAATAATGATGCAATAAAGACAGCTTTTTAGCTGTGTAAGTTACGGAGAGTACGTCTATTACCAGTTAGTTTCTTTCAGAATGTTACAGAACTTTGACAGCTGCTGACTAGTCTAAAATTACAAAAAGAAGGACAAAAACAGCAGTAGTGAGAAGCTCTAGAGACTGGGATGAAATGAGAATGTAGTAGACAGGACGTGCTGAAGAGAAGAAGCCACAGACAGAGCAAAGGAATGGTTTTCATGGCCACGTTCTCCAGTCACAGTGTGACATTCATTTCACTTTTCATTCTTCAACTATGTTCTATGACTCTGCACAGGGGGGCTACATGTATTACGCCCTTCTAACGGGGTGGGGGGTGGGGGGTGACTCGAGTCCCACAACCGCACCTGCTCCTGGATTTGGACTTACTTTCGGCCTCGTGTCGAGTTATAACTCCCTCCGTATTTCTTCCGATTAAGGATGAGAGCAGCAATTTCTGGCACGTAGCGAGCAAACATGGCCTACATGCACGAAACAGAAAAAGAAAAGGGCATGCAGAGAGGGGAGGGACAGTGGCAGAGAGGGGAGGGACAGTGGCAGAGAGGGGTGGGACAGTGGTAGAGAGGGGTGGGACAGTGGTAGAGAGGGGTGGGACAGTGGCAGAGAGGGGAGGGACAGTGGTAGAGAGGGGTGGGACAGTGGCAGAGAGGGGTGGGACAGTGGCAGAGAGGGGAGGGACAGTGGCAGAGAGGGGAGGGACAGTGGTAGAGAGGGGTGGGACAGTGGCAGAGAGGGGTGGGACAGTGGTAGAGAGGGGAGGGACAGTGGTAGAGAGGGGTGGGACAGTGGCAGAGAGGGGTGGGACAGTGGCAGAGAGGGGAGGGACAGTGGCAGAGAGGGGAGGGACAGTGGCAGAGAGGGGTGGGACAGTGGTAGAGAGGGGTGGGACAGTGGCAGAGAGGGGTGGGACAGTGGCAGAGAGGGGAGGGACAGTGGCAGAGAGGGGAGGGACAGTGGTAGAGAGGGGTGGGACAGTGGCAGAGAGGGGAGGGACAGTGGCAGAGAGGGGAGGGACAGTGGCAGAGAGGGGAGGGACAGTGGTAGAGAGGGGAGGGACAGTGGCAGAGGGACCTCAGCCCCATGGATACTTACTTTCTGCCATTTACCGCGCTATAGGAACCACCATATTTCTTGCGGTTTCCTATTAACTCTATGATTTCAGGGACGTAGCTGGCAAACATGGCCTAAGGAGAAGATAGGAGACAGAAGCAGAGACTAAAAAAAGAGTGTGCAGCGACAGGTTGGAGGGGCATGTGCACCTCCACGCACAGGTCTGTTGAGGGAGCCATGGGCTCAAAAAAGTAGATGTGTACCACTTCTGGCTCAGTGTTTAGGAACTCTTGATAGCATGTCTTTTGGGGGTTGGAAAACACAATAAAATTATAGTTCTAAGAGAAAAGAGCTCAGAAAGCCAAAAAGAGGGCCCACTTAAATACCTGTTAAATGCTTCAATCAGGGAAAAATCCCATCTGAAATGGGCACATCTCTTAGGAAAGTACCACAGTTTAAGGCCACTGGTTTGGAAGAAAAACTAACAATGTCCAAAAGAGAAAGAACTAAAAGAAAAGCTGACCACTTGTATTATTGTGACAGCACTGAAAAATGAAGAGGAAAACTTAAAAAAAAGGAAAAGGAAAAACCCCTGTGTGCCATGTTTTGTCCAACTAACACTGATGATGTGGCAGGTTGATTTGAATAGTCCAGGCTGAGCATCCACAGCTGCAAAACACATTAGGACTCATTGGAGAGGCTGGAGAAATGAGCTGGATGCATTTTGCATAGTTTGCAGCCTGCACCCTGACGACAGCTACGCTTCACCACCTGAGCTGAGGCGTTTGTCCTGTCTGAGGCCTGACCCTTTCAACTCCACCTTTCTCTAGGGCCCAGAGAAAAGATGACATCTGCCTGATGAGAGCTGACATGTTACACCATGCCCATACTGAAGCCATTAACTGAACCACTGATAGAATGCAGGGAACCCGCTATGATAACTTCCAGGGCTCTCTGAAACAAAGAGAGAACACATCACTATGGTGACTCCACAACAGCTGGTTTATCGGAGCTGTTATATGGAGTTTGTCTGCTCTGTGTCTAAAGTTTTTGGTCTCCATCTGTTGTCTTCTGTCTCTGAATATAGTGTGCATCTGGTCTACTCTGCAGCAGAATATTATCTGAATCAAATTCACTTTCTGTCCGTATATAGCCTGCAGTCATTTGGGCTGAAACTGTGTTGTAGCATATTCTGTAACATGCATGTGTCTGGGTGCAGCTGTAGTATTTGTACAGGAGTTCTATATTTGATCTGTTTTTGGTTATACCCGTTTCATCTGCACTGTAATCAGTGAGCTGTATAAAGTTGGTCGTAGCTACACAAGCTACATGTGTGGCCTATATTGTCATTGAGCTGTACCTATATCCATCTACCATGCAGGCTATAAGCAGCGTAGCTACGGCTAAAGACAGGGCCATGTAAGCACTGTCAGCAGGGTGTGTGGGGCTGCGGTTGCTGTGGTAACGTTCAGACAGAACTATGGGCCATCATCCTGCCACTGTGTTGGTTGGAATTCGGGGGAGAGACACAGAAGGGTGGGGTCTCCTGAAACCGCAACTGCTTTAAGAAAATGGCATTTGACATTATCAGATTCGATTAAAATAGCATTTTTACATACTAGCATTAATATCAATACAAATGTTCTTACTCGTCAAGCATATAAACATGTCAGTTCAACATGTGCTGTACTGGCAAATGGGAGGAGAGATCAACAGTGGAGAACAGGTATTGTAAAGACAGCGTGGAAATACGCAACGTGGCAAGTATTTCATCAGGACATTATGAGGACTATGGACAGGTGATAGTTATGGCCTTTGCAAATAATCATTTTTATTTTAAGTGAAGTGATGAATGATGTGGCGTGTGAAGGGGCTTATGCACATATGAAAGTCATTTTACCAGACCGCCGAGAATGAAGAAGACCATGAACAGGCGGCCGAGAGTGGTTTTCGCACAGACGTCTCCATATCCCACCGTGGACATAGTGACCATGAGTAAGTACACACATTCCCAATATGTAAGTGGCTGGGAATTTTGGAAGTTGTCCCAAGGATCCCCTGAGTTTTCCACCTGCAGGCGTAGGGAGAGCATGAATAACATTACTGAGACAAGCCAAGGCCTCAGAGTTCAGTTCTAAACCTGATCCTCGACAGCCATCTACTGTTCATTCACGTTACAGCCACCACTAAATTTGGGTCACCCAGGAGGGGGGGTTGACGTGCTTGAACTGTGAGAGGAACCAAACAGGTGGCGTTACTGTAGATCAGAGTCTCTGCTGCCATCTAGTGGCACAGATGTCCTCTGGCAAACCCTGATAAGGAAATAGAAAGAAAAACTGAATATTTCGTATTTTTGCTATAACAAGGACTAAAAATAACCAATAAAGGCACTGGCCATGTTATGTTCATTCCTCTTCATGTTTTTCGTTTTGATTGCTTTTTCACCTACACTTGTATGTTGGTCTCTCATTGGGGGTTGCATGGGGCGGGGCTTGTGTGTTGGTCTCTCATTGGGGGTCGTGGGGGGGGGGCTTGTGTGTGTTTCCCACTCACCAGATGAATGAATCCTGCAGCAGTGAGCCATGTGCTTATGAAGATGGAACACAGGTTCACCAGCTTGATGGAATTACTGTGAGAGACGAGAGTTACATCACACCTCTCAAAGTGAAACGCATCGCACTGACGTACAGATCAGTCATCTACTGAGCCCAACACACACAGGACGAGGCTGGCCAGTGACACCTTGCTGGGAGCAAACACACAGGTTATTAAAAACCATCATGTCAGTCATACAGTGGGAATCCTAGCCCTTTAGCTAAACTGCTTAAGATTTTTGCCATACAACTGATCTGCCACCTAGAAAGAAAGAAAAAAAAAAAAAGCCGTCACAAATAACACAGATCTGGCACGGCACTTCTGGGTGAGAGCTGGGTGCTCTCAGCACCAGAAGTTTCAATGCTTTTCTGGTTTCTGAAATCTGAGAGGAGCCGTACTAACGTCAAGCCATCAGCACTTGAAGGACAAAACCCATTTTCTCAGGTGGCAACCGAAATAGCCTTCTTCAGCAACTGTACTGATCCCCCCTCTCCTTTATGAGTCCCTGTGAGTCCCTGACCCAATCAGATGAAGATTCCACAGTGTGTGGGGGGGGGAGCACTTCTGTCCTGCCACACTCTGCACGAGTAGTTGACCATGGGCCTCTTTTTGACCAGCCTCACATCATTCCTCAGGCAGGTGGAGGTCCCTGCTCTCTTATCTACAGCACGCTAAACAGAGCATTAGCCTACCAACACTCTGCTGAGCTCTATGCTCAAGTTGACATCATTTCCTGTGAATATAGGAAATGACTAAGGGAACTTTGCATAGTTTAAAGATACAATAAGAAGGTAATCAATTATAACAGAAACATAAGGGTTGTAAATACAGAGAGTGCAAGGTGATAAGGAACGCTCATAAAGGACAGTGGGAAAATGGTAAGTAGTCAATATGATTACCATAATTACTGTAACAACGTTTTGCCAAGTTATGTGGCCAGCCATGTGATTTAAGCCATAAGACAACGTATAAGACAAAGTTCACTACTTATTGTACCTTTAACAGAAGTCTTACCATTGTTGGAAAAAAAGAACATTGTGAAGTGAGCATGTGCGTGCAGGTGGTCGGCCTTACCTTGTTTTTAAGATATTCAAAAACTGTAATATTTCTGAGAACTGTATCAGTCTCAAGGCTCTTAGAAATCTCAGACCTGTAAGGATAAAAAAGATTCAATTGAAATTACAAGCCAAATATTCTCTGGGTCTTGTTGATAAAGGAACAGGGATGTAATCAAAGTTAAATACATCAGTGTTTACAATCGGGGGAAATAGTTCATTATTAAGACAGAAATCTCAGCTGACAGTTCTGAGCAAAACATTCACTTTATGCTCAGTGGACAATCCCAACCAGATGTCTAAAAGCCATGATGAAAAGATAAATCTGTTGGAAACTGTTGGGAAACCACTTTACTTTTATAACTCACTATCACTATAACTTAAATATGCTTTCAGAAGCCCACGTGTAGTACAATGAGCCATGTGTAAACAGAACAAAACAGAAAATGCAGTTGCAATATAACTGCAAGAATTAATTGGTTTAACCGGGATTTCTGCATGAGTGGCACCGTTAATGTGCCAGTTTCATAATTTAAATCATAATGTTAATTTTTTAAACAAACACAGTGTGTTATCTTTTTGCAAAAATGGTTTAAACAATCCATAGTGAGAAAAATATGTGAACCCTTATATTTATACCATGAGAACCCTTATATTTACACTAATCTTACTTCCTGCATAGGCAGTTACTTGAACCCAACACTTTCTATAGCTGCTGTTCAGTTATGCACAGCAGTTAAGTGGTATACTGTCTTATTAGAAAGTATACTGTCTCATTACTAGATATACTGTTTTATTACCAGATATACTGTCTTATTAGCAGGTATACTGCCCTATTAACAGGTATACTGTCTTATTAGCTTCTATAAACTTTCTTCCAAAATCCCTTGCAATCCCCTTTGATCAAATCAGTGAAAGTAATTATTAAGCCAGCACTTACTACTTCATAAGAAGCAGAATTCAAATACAGTCACCACACAAAGCTTTATATATCCATAAGGACAGTGTAAGTGTGAGAATGTGTGCATGCATGTGTGTGTGTGTGTGTGTGTGTGTGTGTGTGTGTGTGTGTGTGTGTGTGTGTATTTATGAAGGAGCATGATACTGAGATAGGTGCCAAAAGGAGTGCATCACAGAGCAGATTAAAAAACAATGCAACACCAGCATAATAGACTCACTCTATCACTCTATCTCTCTTTTACACACACACACACACACACACACACACACAGAATGATCAGTTTAACATCTCAACATTCCACAAAAATGATCATACACACTATTCAGACAGTATCACGTGAAATACATATAATCAAAGACAGATCCAGACAAAATTCCTTGCCTTTGCACAAATGCAATTAACAGCAGCAACATCAATATATCTCTAGGTGGGGTGGAGCTATAGAAAAGACCCAGACACCCTCTTACCCCAGCCAGAGAGCACATGGAGGCAGGAGATGAGGGAGTAGAGGAGGCCGACACCTTCCTTGGCTTCTCTTGCTCTAACCCGGTAGCCTTTGTGAAAGAGCTCAGCGCACGACTTCCTGGGTGCTTCCATGGCCTCGGGCTGCAGGGCAGCTGGTAGAGTGCGGAGCAATAGAACCCTACTGGAGATCATGTCTCCTGGCGTCTCTTCCAATCTTACTTCTCCGGCACTTTTAATCAAAGAAACGCTTCGGCAGAAGGTGGCTCAGAAGCAAATCTAGCCCAAACGTCAGATGGAGTGAAGTGCTGAAAACATGCCTCAGGCAGTCGGGCCACTCTCGCACTGTAAGGAGGAGTGGAGACCCAGCAGGCTTGACCAGGGACACTACCAGTGCATACTCTGCGTGACGGGGGAAAAGTCCGATCTAAATAAGACGAGTGCGCCGGTGCTAGAGGGCCATCTGTCTGAGCTGAGGCTAGGAGAGGATCCTCCTGAGCACAGGCAGCTGCCATGCCAGCGCTGCTTAATCTGTCGAGCCCAAGCACACACACCCCACCCAAAACAAATCCTCTGCACCCACCGCTAATGTGATGTGTGTGTATAAGATGATAAGATGAGGTGTCCTGCCCTGAACCCTTTTGGATATTTAGAGTGATTGAAATTGGAAAACAGAAGAGAAAAACGAAATGGTAATCCTAAATTAATCACAAGCGCTGCACTGCCTTGATGTTTGTTTCTCCGAGGTCAAAACAACACACTGCATTGTGCCTGCACTCTGCTGATGCACTATGAAAGCAAACAATTTTGTAAACATAATCATAGTCTAAATTAAGGCCCATAATCCAGCTTTGAGCTGCAGCAAGATGGACTACTGAAATCCTGTGTGCTTAGGTTTACAGTTATCCTCCCTTTTCATGTGCCGTCTTTGTGCTCACAAGCCCTCCCATGTGCTCAGGCAACAGTGGCCACATTCACCAAGAAATAAACAAACATCCCACTTTGCTTTCAGTATGATGCAAGACAGACACGCAACCTCCCTTAATTGGCTGCGGGCCTTGCTGTCCACTGCCGACCACAGAGCAGACCCAGGAGGCTGGGGCGGGGCAGCACACTAGGCCCTGCTTAGGGAACATACGTGTACCAACAGATACTCAGGCATACATGTACCAACAGACACTCAGACTGAGAGATTAAAACAGGGGTGCTGCTTCATGCCTGCAGCCCCACACATGAAGTGCGGGCATCACTGCTTTGCCAGGCAGCGAGGACTGGATGTTTATAAAACAATCACGTCCCACGTGCTGCCCGGATCACTCCCAGAAGGCTAGCTGCACCCAGGATGCACTGGGAGCACGGACCGTGAAAACACAGCCAGGCTCTGCTCAACAAAGAGGCTTACAACGCAAATTGGTTATGCCCTTTTGAATCGGAAGCTTCCTGTCTGGAATGCTCATGGCATTAGAGTGGCAACAAAGCTGGTTAAGTCAGAGCAGTACAGCAGCAGCTCCAGCAGGTGGCAGTGTAATGCAGCATGTGAACTTTGAACAAACTGAGGGAGATGGGGAAACACCAGTAGGTTTCAGCATAAACCAGATACAAAGTGTATTTGGAGCTCTATTAACACTCTTAGACTTAACTGACAACTGGTCAAATAACCAGTGCAAGTCAGACCAGATAGTGGGCTGGATCTTAAATCTGAAATCAGTGTCTTATATGGGGAATTTTTAAAAAAGCTTTAGTTTGCAAAGCAACTACCAATACACATGCTAGCTAGTGTTGTTACTGCACTCTAGTGTAACACCCTGCACTCTGTTCAGTCTGGCACACGAATAAACACTACTTAAAGGTCTTAGATCTTAGATCACAGAATGTCTCGGCTTTGCAGTCGGCAGTGTGGGAGTGCAGGGGCGGAGGCAGACTGGGAGGGTGGAGGCTGACTCAGTGGGCGGAGGGGGTGATCTGGGCTACAGCCTCCATGCGGACCTCCTGGGAGTATGGCTTGTTTCATGCCACTGCTCTGCTGAAGTGGACTAACACTGGTGTTTCCCTGTCACCGCAATCGACGTACAATTTGAAAGACGGCAACAACTTTGGAAAGAACAGAAATCTACATCAGAATGATATAAAGGAACGCTATAACAGAGGGGCAGAACTCCCAGGAATGAGTGGACCATGGTCATGCAAAGCTGTGCAGAGAGAATGAGAGGTCTCACCAGGTATCACCAGAGGTCTGGGATAATTTAAGTGGAGAGGATTGATTTACCTGATCTACAGCTGACCATAAGAATAACAAAAATATTAAAGCAATAACTACATACAGTCTGTCATCTGTTGTGCAACACTGTTGAATAACACAGTACTACAAAAGTTATGATCACACAGTCTAATAATGTTGTTCCCTCAAAGCTCTGCCTATTACACACTTGCATCCACTCTTTCCTCTCTAGTAGGTTCTACCATATTTCATATTTGGTATTCCTCATCATTAGAACAGCATCTACAGCCTTAGTGTCTATAGATGTAGGAAACTCACATGAACTCAAATGAAGAGCAGGATTACTCCCTTCATGGTATTTTGCGTGTAAGGCGCGTGTGTGACATTGCTGATGATGTCACACATTTCACATTTACAGCTGTTTCTCTTTCTTTCATCATCTTTGAGCCTCTGCTTCTCGGAGTTCAGAGCTACAGGGGAACAGACTTTGCCTCATCCATGTCCATGTAATAGTCTCGTAACGCACAATTATCAATCAGACAGCACATCCTTTTTAATGTGACACATGTCAGGTAATGTTGGCTGTTTCATAAAGGAATTAATTTTTAAACCAGGTAACTATTTTTGTATTAGCGTGTAAAATTGCTGTTTATTCTGATTCTCTGTAATACTCCTTTTGAACAGCACTGTTATGTTACGTGATGAGAGTCTGATTGAATGTTCACATATCTGCATGAGTTCGAATGGAAGCAGTCTTGCATTTGCAGATGGCAGTGCATTAAAGGGACAGAGTTACTGCCATAATTCCTGCCTGCCAAGAAAACACACACACACACACACACACACACACACACACACACACTCACACACTCACCATAAGTGCACTTTTCTCTCAGTCTGCTGACACTGACCTTTTTCTGCGTCACCATGCCGGAAACCCTTGGCTTTCCCACAGACCTGGAGTGACATTGGAGCTTTTAGCTGCCCTGTCAGGTCTGGACAAACAGAGAAGCATGTGGCTCCTCTTTCCTGCTCCCTGATCTCAGCACCTCCCTCATGGTGTGCTCCCCAGATCTGACACCATGGATAGCAATGCAGTAACACCCCTTGACCCTGCACACTACCGAGGTATTTACAGCTCTGTACTACCATGGGCAAATCCATGTCAACATCCTCACCCTTAGCTCTGCCTCAACTCTGCCTTAGCTCTGCCTCGGCCTTAGCTCTGTCCACGCACCTGTGCTCTACCTGAACGCTTGCACCGCCATCTCTGGACCGACTCGCCTATTCCTTTGGATGGAATTTCATAATTATTCTCAGCCATTTGAGGGACATGATGTAACATCGGCTATGGCAGTGAGACCCTGGCACTGTTGATGAGCACTGTTACTGTTGCTGCCCCGGGCTCCAGCACTGAGACAGAGGGCCTCAGGGAGATGGGGAGAAACTCACCCAGCCAGCTCCTGTTCAGATACACCGACACGAATACTGGTGGCACAGTGAAGAAGTCCACCACGGAGTTCACCTCCAGCCAGAACCACAGCTTATCGTTGGCTGCAATGAACTAGGAGCAGACAAAGAGAAAGAGAGTTGGACCAGGCAGCTGCTGAACAGGATTAAAACTACACCATACAAGTGCATATTAGCTAATGCAATGACTGGATTTCTGTAAGTTAGAAAATTATCAGCTTGTATTAATGTTGTTTTTTCCTGTAGATAACAAGAAATACTTACACGCAAACCAAAGTAGAGTAAGAAGAACACGTTGAATGCCATGTCGATCTGTAATGTGAAGTCTTTGTAGAAATTCTGACAGGATTCTATAGGACTGTGAAGAGAGGGAAAAAGGATGAAAACAGTGCATATAATAAAAAAAGAATTGTGAAACCAGGCTTCACTGAGAGCAAGAACTGATTACCAATCACACCACACAAAGAAAAGACATAAATTAAATTAAGAATGTCTATATCTAGAAATTGAACTGAAATGAAAGGGTGAAAACAAATGCTCACAGCATCAATTAAGTTAAAAGGTGCTGATTCATAAACATCCATCAGCTTTGAAGGCAAGGGTAGTGCAGCTGCCCTTTCACTGGTATTAGCATTGCTCTTAACCCAAGTCTCAATTATTTATGAACTACTAAGCCTTGGAATTAGGAAGAAAGACTAAAACACTAACAGGAAAGGCCCATATGACGTGCGCATGGACTGAACTATTTAGAGATTTCTGTACGTTTTCTCCTTTGTTTTACTCAAATTTCCACCGCATTTCAGGATTTTGCTTCATGTTTAGTAAAAGCTCTTGTGTCAGGCAGAAGGAAAGCCCTGCAGTCATTTCTATAAGCTAGGATCACAATGTCGTGCTTTAACTTATGCCTGCTACACTCTGTATGAGGGATGGGTTGGCACTTAGCGTGTTGGTAATTATTCACCAAGTAATCCTCAGCCATATCACGGCACTGTTTTCAAATAGAGAGGCAGATCGAGTCAAACAGAGTGGCAGATGCTTTTCTCACCCACGCCTAGCGTCCCACAGCAGAGCACTGTGCTGGCCTTGGCCCACACCTGCCAAGCCCAGTCCCACCCGCTTTCCACATTAATGCAACCTGCTGACCTTCAACCTGGACACACTTCATTAAGAAGGAAATGCTTGCAGATTGGATGGATGGTATGGGGCAGAAACCATGTGACCTATAAAGCTGCATCAACTACTTTAGACAAATCACAGCCCGAAGACTATAAATAATTGATCTATTTTCCATCCTGGCACCATGCAACAGCAGCCACAGAGGGCAAGAGCCCTTCCTGCTGTTTGTGTAGCTATACCACAAAGACATAATAATCTGCTTTGTCTCAAAGTACAACATAATGGAAAAAGACCCATGATAACATTGAAACAGATCATTTGATTGTCAGATTGTGATCTGCGGGACAATTAGTATGTGTGGGCACTTGGTAAACATAACGGCAGAACACCTGATTTTCCGATGCTATCCCATAACACATGCTGCGATCACGTGGGATCCCCAGACACTCAGCGTCCAGGCAGAAAATAGCACCTCCTAATGCCAGCCACTTCCGTCACTGTCATCCTAGGGTGTGAGCCTGGACTCCCAGTGGTGTAAGGGAGCAGCTCTATATAGCACGAGGCTGAATGCAGGCTGGCTCCTGGTCAGGTGCTGTGGCAAGGCTCAACCGGGCACTAGGGGGCCTCAGCTCCCCACCATAACAGCAGACAGCGCTACTGTTTTAATCCAGTTGAAAACAAAATACATAATAGTTCTGGCTGCATGATGTGTTAGGCCAGGGTAGCTTCCTGAAAGAGAAGGAATAGTGGGCAAGGGGAGCAAAAAAAGAGAGAGAGAGAGAGAGAGAGAGAGAGAGAGAGAGAGAGAGAGAGAGAGAGAGAGGAAGATAGAGTGAGAACACTCCTGTTGTCCCTTATGCACTACAGGGCCAGATTATCACAGCAGTGATTGATCTAGGCCAAGGCACCATTTCTAAAGTAAGAGTAATTTAGCACCTGCAAGGGCACCAGACAAATACACCCTGGTGCTATTCTTCCTAAAGTGTTTTCTGCATGTGCCTCAATTAGAAGGGTGAAACCCACAAAGCATTGCTACTGGGTCTCTCTCTCTCCTAATGACACAGACAGGACAGGCTAAAAGTCTGAGTAAGAGCACCAGAAGACAGGACGTTGCACTTAGTCATGTAGCTAACACTCCAAACAACAGCCCATTGCTCACACTGTCTGCCTGCATATTAAACACTGCACCATGGACTACCTTATCCTCACACTTTACTACTGTCCGGCGTAAGACACACACACATACACAAAGAAACACACACAAAATGCATATGATTGTGCTTCTTTCACGTACAGATGTGTTGTTTATGCAAACTGATCATGAGAATTAAACAGCAGAACAAAATTAAATGTCATTCCTTATCTACTGATGGAAGCTGTCAATAAATGAGAGCACGGTGGCAGGCGCCAATATTCTGGACTGCCTTCCTCTGTGGTGTGTAAGAACCTCGGAGTCTCACAATTCTACTTCAGTGATAAGAGCCTGGTGCTGCCCCGAACATTTTTCTGGATTGTTTTTCCTTCTTTCTTTGTCTTTCTTGCTTTTCTTGAGTCAGCACTGAGCAGAATCGAGTCTCTTCTTCCATGTGAATAATTCAGGAAACTCTTCTTTATGATTGTTCCAGGCAAGGTGCATATATATATATATATATATATATATATATATATATATATATATATATATATATATATATATACACACACACACCGTATGGTGTGGGTGAGTAAGGGCAGGCTATCAGACAATGGAGCACAGACCAAGTCTAATATCAGCAGTAATTACTAGTTTATCATTAGCTACAGTAATGGGCAATTTGGTTAGGAGCATATTTCACAAGCTTCAAGAACATATCTGCCATTCCATTCTCATGCTTTCTAATCCCTTTCCCAGTGTCTCCCCCTCTCTCTCCCTCTCTCTCTGATGAAGCTGAGCTTAAATCTAGAGCTCCATGGGCTCCTGGTGTGTGGGAGACCTGAAAGCGCAGGGATGCTCTACTAGAATTAAATGCTGTGGATTATTCATCCCTGCATTGCAGTGGTGGCCCAGCTCAGACACACACGGCTTCATACACACCTCCCATGCTCCGAGCTCCCCCGAAAAGCAGATAGCTCTTCCCACCTTATCGCATAAGTCATCGGGCAGTTGTGCTATTTAGTGCTGTTAACGTGGTGCATACGTTATATTCATTCTCCCGCACAGGCTATATGGGGCATTTCTTAAAGGACAGCGCCCCCTGCTGTTGGCCTACATATCTTTCTTTACTGTGCAATGCAAAGAAAAGAGGCATGTGTACAGGATCAGAAGGTACTGCTTGTTCCCATTAAGAATATGGCAATTAAGCAAGACATTGTTAGAGCGAAAAGTTCTGCAACCAAAACTAGCATACTGTGCCTCTTCATACCTCTTACCTACTACATGATTTACATACAGTTTAGCTGTACCAAGGATGGACACATTAGTGCCCAGTAGGTGGCAGCTAGCTGCTATTTCAGGCTACCGAGCTGAATCTTCAGAAGACAGCTGATTCAGTTCTAAGCAGCACATTGTGGAAAACTGCCCTTGTCCTGTGTGGCTGTATGTTCTGAGGAACATGCAATCTCATATGTGTCATTGTGCCTATCAAGGCATTTAACCACACACAATGAAAAGACTTCATTAAAAAGACTGTGGTTCAGTACACTCCCTTCACTGCCCATTATAACGCAGAACAGCAGCAGAAACTGTTAGAAGTGCACCGGCATGACTACACGCCTTCAGACTGTGTTTAGCGTGCCTCTGAGTGGTATCAAAACATGCTTTTGTGTCCATGCATTTATGCATCCATCTTGGCTCTGAAGAGTCTTCGGATAGTCACCAAAGAGGGTGGAGGGTGGCCAGCTTTTTTTAACTGATCATGACATCGCTTATTTGTGCACTGGCATCAGGTTGCATTTGCAGGTTCTTACTTTTCCATCTTTTAAGGCATATTCTGTACACAAGCAAAAGTAGAGAATGTACTGGGCTGCATCAGACTGTCAGTGAAAGTTATGATGATTACGAGCAAAAATGTTTCAGCATCTGCAGATGATCCATTACCAGGCCATTAGCGCATGAGTCACGCTAACAGCAGAGGTCAGTTGATCAGGACTAAGATCAGGGCTAAGATCAGGGCTGTGATCAGGGCTGTGATCAGGGCTAAGATCAGGGCTGGAATCAGGGCTAAGATCAGGGCTGGGATCAGGGCTTGGATCAGGGCTTGGATCAGGGCTAAGATCAGGGCTGGAATCAGGGCTGTGATCAGGGCTGTGATCAGGGCTAAGATCAGGGCTGGAATCAGGGCTAAGATCAGGGCTGGGATCAGGGCTAAGACCAGGGCTAAGATCAGGGCTGGGATCAGGGCTGGAATCAGGGCTTGGATCAGGGCTGGAATCAGGGCTAAAATCAGGGCTGGGATCAGGGCTAAGACCAGAACTAAGATCAGGGCTGGGATCAGGGCTAAGATCAGCGCTAGGATCACGGCTTGGATCAGGGCTTGGATCAGGGCTAAGATCAGGGCTGGGATCAGGGCTAAGATCAGGGCTGGGATCAGGGCTGGAGCCACAGCTTGCCTCTGTTAGCTCATTAACAACAGCACCTAGTGCTGTGGCTGTGGCCTGATTTGGATCTGACCAGGAGCTGAAGGGGTAGTAAGGATGCTGTGAAGTGTCCTAGTTCTAGCCATAGATAGAGCAGAGCGTGACCACAGCATACAAATATGCACGTATATGCACATATATAAGTACAAGCTGTTGTCCCCTTGCTAGTTTCCACCATGTTTTGGCATCACAGCAAAGTCAAACAATCACACGACATACCAAACATGCCAAAGCACTGTCAAACGGCCATTTATCTGGTGATAGCTTACAAACTCCTCGTGAGTCCCTACGATCATTCATATCACTAATATCCATTCATTATTCTGTTTCCCCACTGTGAAAATTAAGCCCAAGAATAGGCTCTGATCCAGAATTCACCCCATCCAATCCCAAAACTGAATAAGGCACTCCTATAGCCTCCCACTTAGAAGAGACATCAAATCAGAAAAACACCGCCTGTCAAATGTCAAAACCGTTGTCTCCGAGCAGTTGGGCACAGTATGGTTTGAAGGGTAGCTTCCCATGTGTGTCTGCTTCTCACCAACAGCACTGGATCCAGCATTTAAAAGTACATGTTCATTTCCAAACCTTATTTATTATTATTATTATTATTATTATTATTATTATTATGTATGTGGTGCCTTTCCCAAACCCAAAGATGCTTTACAGACAGAAATCCACTTCTACAATTCTACAATGTTCACACACACCAGTTTGGCGACAGCCAATTTGCGCCCAGCATACTCTCTAATGGAAACCACATTTTTAAAGTCTTTCACAACCTAGTTTGTGCCTATATTTTGAAGCCACTTTAGGTACCACTATAATTTGTACCTTTTTGAGAGGACAGATCACAACTATGCACAACATATGCCAAATGAGTGTCACACGTGTGGTTATAAATGACACAGCAGCTGGGGTCTACTGAACGACACACAAACACATAGACTCATTGCCTGCTCCTCTACAGTCCTGACCCCTGGCATTATCAAGATTAAATGCTCTCAATGTAGCCTGTGCCATTGCATGCTGTCTGAGGTGGTCTGCTCAGCAATGGGCCCGGGGATGGCCACTTAATCTGCCATCTTAAAATGCAAGACTGGACCCATGCTGAGGATAATTCCTGCACTTGCCCACATCTTAGATTAAATGCTGCGTGTTGGCTTCTATGGGACTTTGCAGCTCATGTTCAGACTGGGGTCCTGTGAAGCACATTTAGACCAGTCCCACCGTTTTTCATCTACAGGGGAAACAGCCCAGAGGGGACACAGATGATTACACTGCACCTGCATCAGCTGCACAAAAGCTGCCGACGCTATGGATCACTGAGCAACAGTGAGTCTCGACTGAATGTAGCAGCTAGGGTGAAGCTGCAGGGTAAGTTGTACAAGTTGAATTCTGCTGCTAAATAGCTGCTGTGTAAACACAGAACCAAAAATGTACATAATGCCAAAATACAAAATAACCTTTTTTTTCCCCATTGTAGGGCCTCCAAGCAGTTGGTGATTCTTTTTTTAGCAACACTGTAATTGAGGAGATTTTGTTACTGATTTGTTGCTGCATTCACTGCACATCTACGCGTTGGACAAACAGGTGAGATGCCCTGCCTGTGGACATAATGGCACTATACAAGAGGAAATGACCAGTCATCTAGTTCTGTGTCAGCATCCCCTGATGTCCAATCAAGGATTCAAAGTCTGCAATCTTCCTTTTGCTGGTATTAAGCTTTTATGTACTGAGTCACTGTTTCCTCAGGCAGGATGACAGGAGGCACAGATCACCAGGAAATATGAGTTCTATTTGCAAACACTGATACCTGGTTGCCTGGGCAACAGCTGGGCAAACGAACAGCGCACCTGTCTCTGAGGAGCACGGGGGAGGGGAGATGCACTGCCTGATGAAACCATGGAAACTGATTCACTTATCTTCCATTGACAAAATAATCATGCCATACCAAGGCTGAATTTAAAATCCTATTTTACTGGGACCAGAACAAAGACAGAGAATTCCATAATGGTACACTTCACATAGCAGGTAATTGAGGGATTATTAAAATACTATCATTACCTATGAGGGTAAAGTAGCAGCCTGGTACAGAGGAATGTCCCCACCGGGGCAGTGTTCTGATACAATAAACCAGTGGGTTTCCCCGCCATCCACTTAGGTCAAAACACAGCTCTCACAGCAGATGGGAAATATTCATTTTATTCTGATTCAGAAAATTCCTTTTCCATATAGATGAAATGTACCTGACCTTTAGACCTAAGGAACATCTCTGTGCTTCACATGCTTACATGCCACTGCATAGCCAAACACAAGAGCATGGGCTGACCTCTTAGTGACTAAGCTAAAATTAGCTTTAAAATAAGAATTGAATTAATAGTTCCCCAACTGATGTGCAGTTTGGTTTAACCTGGGACACAGAACGGCATTTAAAAGATCTTCTTGTTCTTTTTCTGAAGTTATATGACCTTATACAGTAGGCCCTCTCTTACATTTTGATAGAGATTAATTAATTGAAGGGAATCTAGAAAAGTATAATACTCACTCAGAGGAGTCTATGAAGTATATCCCAAGGGCTCCAATACTGAGCGCAAAGACTAACACCACCTGGAGGTAAGAAAGAGAAGAGAGGAGAGTTCATTAGTAATGCTCCACTGAGAAAGCTACCATCAGTTTAACCTTTTTAACACCAAACACTTCTCAACTGTTCTGAGTGAGAAGAAATAAAGAGCCAGTTTCAGAAAACCTTGAGCTGTTTCCAAATAATATACACAAGATATGAGTTGGGATTTACAGTTAGTAGAATAAAGCATACTCAAATATACGAGTAATATTAGTCCTAAATTGCACATGCACACGGATGCACAAAAATACAGGCACACACGCATGTTAATTTTTCCAGTTTGGTGTGTGTGTGTGTGTGTGTGTGTGTGTGTGTGTGTGTGTGTGTGTGCTTGGTTGTGAGTGTCCACCCCTATATGTGATATAGAAATGTGCCTCCCACCCACATTTGCCCACGCATGTATGCCCATAGATGGAGGGCTCTGCAGTTCTGAGGCTGCAGCCCAGTCCAGTGACGTGCCATTCTGACAGAGTAGGGTACAGGACTAGCACTGCGTACTGTGGGTCAAATCATTTGATCTTTACTGAGATGCTGCATTTCAGATGGACGTTATCCCATGATCAGGTGAAACAGAACCTACTGCTATCAAATGGCTGCTATGCTGTAGTGCATGGCATGTGGACACATGCAAGCAAACATCCACACGCAGACACATGAACACACACACACTCATTATCAGCTCACCTAATGTTTTATCTATTAAAGGCAGACACCCTGCTGTAACTGGACTCTGGACACATATGGAAGAATATCTCTGATATGCTAAATGGTATCATTGCAGTGTCAATATGATGTATCAGTCTGCTGATAAATCTACAAGGCAGTGCTTTAATATTACACCATATCACACTGGGCATTAATATTAATACAGGTAGATTTCTGACAGGAAGGAGTCATGTTCTTCATGTTATCATGTTCTTTACATGCTGAATTTTTTACTAGCTGCACATTATATATATTTTTTAAAAAAGTGAGAATTTGGAATTTATTAAAATCAACAAGGAAACACCAGCCTTTTCCCACAAGCAGGGGACCAAGAAAATATATAGCACTTGGGATTTACAAGCAAAAACATTTTTAAACCCACTCTCAGCTTGTCCTTTCTGTTTTGGTAGGTGACTGTATTAGATTAAAATAGCTGCACAATATGCACATATGATTAAATTTATATTGATTTTCTCTATGGAGCTCTACAATACACTCAAACTGAATAAAATAAACATTTACAAACATGGGATTTTCTTGCTGTTAATACATGGCTGTAAAGCAACATTCTAACATGGAGCTGAACAATAGTGTAAACTAAACTAAAATATATATTTAGTGCCCCAACTAGTTGCCAGTCACAAAAAACGTCTTTAAACATGAACAAAACTACAAGACAATATCCTATCAAACACACACCAAGTGATTCTTAGCAAATTCAGTCCTGGCATGGCCATGAAAAGCTTGGGGCTTTAGATGAAGTCAAAGAAATTCATATAAATATGTGAATTTAACAACTTGTCCTCTTTCACAAACTAATGCACATGGAAATACATGGGAATATCACAGACATCAAGGAATGTCACGGACGTAACCAGTTTCTTATCTCAAAGTGAAGCTGGAATAAGTTCTCAAGCTTAAATTTCAACTCAATGGAAAAAGTCATGATAGTGTGGTGAAAGGTGAGATTGACAGAGCTCCTGTTGTGCTCCTCAAAGCCAGAAGAGCCACTGTGAACGCCTCAAACATTTAAAAGTGGAAACTGAGCACCTCAACGTCTGGGTGTTTGTACAGTCAACACTTGAGAGCATGGCAGGTCATTGGTAAGGGGTTTGTTTAAAAAATTAAATACAACGGCTATGCAACGGTATCCTTGAG